>NW_010397152.1:2060-31943 GCF_000710305.1 Buceros rhinoceros silvestris
AAGAAAGAGTGTTCTCCTGACGAGATGGCCAGACAGACATTGTTAGAGAGCCCCAGCTGTCCATTTCCTAGCTCTGAGGTTCCATTGTTAGATTAACCAGTATGGGGTACACGAGAGGTTTAATTCACTTTAATACTTAACATTTCATGCTAACTATTTTTCCCCATCTATTGTGACCTTTGTTTTTAAGAGACAAAAATCCTTATAGTATTCAGAGTAGTACTCTGTGAAGATAGAAAAAAAAAACCCCAAACCTAAAAGAATTTGAGAAAAAAGTTCTAAATTGTTTCACAATACCCCACCAACATTCCTTTTCCTTTAGCTTTTTGGACTCTAAGCACTGTCTTTGTTTTAAAATAACTTCATTTAACTAAGCAGTTAACTGTAATTGTAGCCACATTGTGATTTGCTGTGGTAATTCCCATAAGAGAGTGGAACAACGGTGATGGAATAGGTCATCTAGCCTTTTTTGACCAAAAGATCTATCCAAATTTTAAAATTAGCCCGTCTCAAGAAATTTCCTGAAAGACAAAGGAACTTGTCACACTTCTAGCAATTATTAAGGTATCCTTAAGGTGATTTGGAGCATTTCTTTCATTCTTCAGAGTTTAATTCATGCACACAGTGGATGAGTAGGAGGCATATATGTATATACACTATATACACAAATTTTCTTGATTTCACCTTATGTCAGAAAAACCTGCCCAATATCACCACTCAGTAGAAGAGTCTTGTTCCTTGACTTTACCTTCCTTTCTCTCAGTTCCCATTGCTTCTGCCTTTTCCTAATTCATAAGGAAAATGAACTGCCTGTGAGCCTGCAGTGTCATTAGTTCCTGGAAATACTCCTTTCTGTCATGAATGCTGGTGATGAATTTACCCCAGGAAAGGCTTTTCATACCTGACAATTTTTTCTGACTGAATTGAATTTGCAGTCAAAGCAGCAGAAGTCCAACCTTATTGCTGGCAATAATTAAGAATCTTGCTCAAAATTACGCATGTTGCAGACAAAATATTTATGTATTCAAAGCCAACAACCCACAGTCACAAAGGCGGACTTCAGCATGGCCACAGGGAGGCCTGTTCATGAGATAGAGGGGGCAATGCCCTGCCATATGTGTTTTGGAGCTATAAGTACCGGTCCATGTTTTAGCAGCTTTGCTCAATCGTGACAGAGCTGCTTCAGCCATGCCACACCTCATTTACACCAGGAGATACATTCAGAAGAATTCACAGAGTAACTCTGGAGTGATTCCCTTCTGGGCTTTCTGGGAAGCCTAAGTATATGGAAATGAACTCTGCAAAGCTGTCACCAAGTCCCATCTACGGATGATTACTAGGTCACCTGTGTTGTTATGATGATGGAGATGAAAAGCTTCTGGTATTTTAGGATGCTTTATAAACCTGTTAAAAAAAAATAAAGTCTCTATGCACAACTGCTTCGTAACAGTATCACCAGCTACAGAAGATCTTACCATATGCCTTTTTTTGTCAAAGACATCTTGCTCCCCACATTAATTCATATTCTGAAAACCAACAGGGTAAATAAAGGCAGGGCCCGAACACGAGTGTGGCACAGCAATTGCCAACAAGACCAAATGAGTTAACGATTTTGCTTCCACAGAGTATAGCCATCGAGACCTACGTGGGGGGGCCAGAGTTAAAGTGTCACTTATGACAGGGTAGGCACAGCAGCATCCTAAAATAAAATTTCTGAATTAAGATATGCCAGAATATTTACTTACAAAGTTCAGGAAAAGAAAACTGACAGGTTAGGAGAGACTTAGATCTTGATCACAGATTGTTGTAAAGCTGTATTTTAATATCTAAAATACAACTGTATATTTCTGTCTCACAGGTTTTTCTGTCCTAGTTCCAGTACAACTGTGTCTTCCAAATTATCTGGAAGGCTGAGGAACAGCTGATGAAGTGAGTTTTCTTCTGTGCATAGACAAAATACTTAAAAAAACTGGTTTAGCCTCCGTTTTCTTTCTTCACGCAAAGCAAATGTAGATAAACAGCCTTCAGGTATAATTTGGATCACAGAAAAATTCCAGCTGTGTTAGTTTGAAGGTCATCCTTTGAAAACTATGTGTAGTATGTGTCTTGTATGCTTCTATACACAATTATTACTTTCCTTGGATTTGTTAGCATGCCCTAACTATCAACCGCAACTCCTGTTTTGTTTGGCAAGCCTCCCAGCAGTCAACAGATGGTTTCTCCCTCCTATCTCTTCAGTGAGCAAATGACTTCCAAATAATATCCATTTCTCCTTGAACATGGGGTGACTCCTTTTGTCCTGGGGTTCTCTTCTGAGCCCTAGCGTTTAGAAACTTGCTAATCAAAAAGAACTCCTTTTCAGAGACCGTGCACACTCTGTGTTTACTCAATTACCCTATGGACTGCCAAGGCTAAGGGACAGCACAGCCAACCAGGCTTACCTCTAAAATGTTGGAAGACAAGTGTCTTAGACAGGAAAATCTGTAGTTCAAAACAGGTATGCAGGGCATGCTCCTCTGCCCAACAAAACTGATTCAGTTTACCTGCTTGAAAGCTTTACATTTGGAAAGTGATTTGGTGCTTGCCACATACTGCCTGACAAGTGCCAACAAGAATTGCTAGGATTCAAAGAATACACCCAGATCATCTGACGCTGCTTCCTTTTGTACTTGCATAACTGGAGGCAACATAGGAGATGGAAGGAAAATCAGGACTCCTCGAGCTTGTGCCGAGTTGAAATATCACAGTTAAATTAAGTCATCTAGCTTTCTCAAGCTAAATGTGCTAAAAATAAACCAGACATTTTTCACAGCTAACATTCTAGACCAGACACAAAAATCCCCAGAACCGTAATCAAGACCGTATTTTTCAATAAGCATTTATTACAGTAAAGGGTCCTAGATATCTTTTAAAACTCAGCTGAGCTCTCTTTAGCCACCCAGAAATCTCGATTAGTTAAGAATATGATTTTGCAGTCTCTGAAATTTGTGTTTGATACAGTACAGGTAGGTATATTTTCAGAAAGGAATATATTTGAGAGCCTTTGAAAAGCATATATTTCAATGTCTATTTGAAAGGCAAACTTCTACCAAGTACTTCTCTCTCTCCAAGCAATTTGCACTTCTGAAAATGTGATCTGCAAAATGAGCACACTCAGGAGGAAAAAATTTGTGAGGAAAGAATTCTGAGTATCTTACTCTCTTAGAGTTTTCAGCACAGAGAGTTATGACTGTTCAAACCAGAATACTCCATTCTCTTACACAGTCAGATACTCTTCCAGGTGTTCTGGTGCAGGCAGGACTTTTAACCCTGCTCAGAACAGACTCTGACAGTGTGTTATCCAAAATGACCCACAGGCCCTAATAACTGCAAGGAGAAGTTGCAGTAAATGAATTACCATTAGGCCCAGACACACAGTACAGAACGTAGTGTAGGAGAGCACAGCCAGCATGCTGGTCCTGGCTCAATGTCAAGCCTTTGCCTTAGAGGTGCCTTCTTTGTCAAGGCAATGGTTGTCCATGGCCTGTTTCCATCCACCATGCATCTTCTGGCATTCCGTATAAAGCTTTGTAGACCTTAGACCTCGATGAGAAAGGCTCCTTCAAGGAGTTTTCTTTGCCTGCCATTCTCTACAATGGTTCCAGCACTACCAGCTTGACTGAGCTGGGGGGCTCTTTCTGTCTCAGAAGAGTTGCTGTTCAGTGGATAATCCAGCAAAAATAATATTATGAGAGAACAGAAGAGAAAATCACTCAGGAACATGAACAACGTCATCCAGCACAAAATATAAAATCAATCTTTAACTGGTACACTCTGTAACATTAAAATTTAGCAATTGTATTGGGCTTTATTTTTAAAACCTTTTACTGACATTGGCAAATCCTAGCCACAGTCTTGTGTGATTGACATACTGTGAAACTAGAAAAAGGTGCAGAAAAATGTAAAAATTACTGATCCAGACCACAGAGACAGACAATGTTTCAAGCTTAAAATAAGAAGCAGCAGAAATTCCTGGATCTCAACTGCATAATCAACCACAGATTCTCTTTGCAAACATGCAACCAGAATTCACAGGCAAATGTAAACTTTACAAAATGTGTGTTATTATTAATGAAACCAATGCATCGGGCATCCATTTGTTTCAATTTCTCACGGGG
Source organism: Buceros rhinoceros silvestris (assembly GCF_000710305.1). Taxonomy (NCBI): domain Eukaryota; kingdom Metazoa; phylum Chordata; class Aves; order Bucerotiformes; family Bucerotidae; genus Buceros; species Buceros rhinoceros. The sequence continues at coordinate 6,218 of NW_010397152.1, forward strand.
TGATTTTTGGTGTTGGTGAAAACTCAGTCCACAGTCCATGCAGATGAAATCTCATATCTGCAGGTGCAAGTGTAAGAATGTATGTCCCCTGTCAGAGAATCATCTGATCTTTGATCATTTTTGGCCTGCAGGAATGTAGTCATTTCTGAAATCAGGTAAAATTCTGACATGTAGGTATGTTCAAGGAGAATCTGATACGAAAGTAAGCTTGCTACAGGAAACACCTGTGTAATCAGCAAGTGGAGAGCTGAGAACTACTGAAGAAATACAGGAGGTTTCATCCACTGGATAACTGACTGTATCAGGTCAACACAGGCTTGCTGTAGGCTCAGGCAAATCAGGTTTCCTGCAGCAGCAAACCGTGGGGTGTTAGCAGTAACCTTGGTCTGGTTGCTTCCTTTGCCCACACCTGAGATCTGGAAAACCAGCCTGGTCGCTTCCGAACCAGCGTGGGTTTGGCACAAGCTCGGTCTGTGGCGTGGGAGGTCCCTCGAAAGAGCAGCTGCCAGAGATCCTTCCCATGGCAGTGGGAGCAGCAATCTCTACTCTTCAGGGTCCTTCCCTGTACCTGGCTTCCTGGTGGTCTCTCCCCACCTTTCTCTGTGACAGGACCCTCCCCTGAGACAGCAAAATTCATACTCTTCTACATTGCCAAGAAGCACTGGGCCAGACCTGGTTCAGCATCACAGTTTTAAAGGACCAGTAAGCAGTCAGTTAAAACATCTTTACTCTTGCAAAAGGCCTATATTTTTAATCCTAAAGATCGCACCAGTGTCAGGAAAACCACCGGGTGCCAAGACTTGGTAGCTAATAGGCAGATCTGCTTCACCTCCTGCCTCCGCCTTTCACTAGGCCGGCTACAGTCTTAGCCTCTGGCTTTACTGCTAGTCACATCTTTGAGACTTATGTCAAAGCTAAACCAGATGATTTATGAGCATGGACCCTACACAGAGTCAAACCATTTGAAATTCTGTACTTCTCCTATGATGCAGTGTTAAAATCCATATCGTTAGTATAGTTCAGCTTCTTCCAGACTACAAATTCTCAATTTTAACTCTGCATGTAAAGCCTGGAATCAGGGAAGCCATTTTTCACTATAAGCAATATTTCTTCCATTTGATATACACTAGGAATCATCACTGAGCTAGCTTTTTCCCCATCATTACTTTTTCTCATAACAGAGCTGTTGGATTTGAAACAAAAATGTGGCTCTCTAACCACAAAAATCCAACAAGGAGCACAAAGCAACAGAATCCTTAAAAGGCTCCTGGTTTTGGTTTTGATTTTAAATATAGTATTGGTAAAGCTCTTTTAAAATTAGATACAGCAGGATCCTACAAGCAGAGCACCTAATGTAAAGGGAATGGAGCTGGAAATCACAAGCATTCTTATGCCGGCTTCATATGCAGCTACTTTGAAAGTATTGCTTTGAACATCAGTAACGCAGGGACGAGGAATGACGTGTGATATGTCCCTCTTCCATCCCACCTCCTCTCTGTAGAAAGTACTGGCCTAACTCTTCTAAGCTTTGGTGTATTCTGAAGAATTTATTCCCATCATATCCATTAAATGAGCTGTAAATTTTACAACAGTCTTGAGCTAATGCCTTTTATAAAATAATGGGCTTCAATAAAATGAAATTACTGTCCTTCTAAGTATATATTATATGTCTTATTGAAATCGAGCCAGAATTAAAATATAAAAAACCCTGAACAGTAGTTTTTAAATAGGAGTTTAGAACTCCTGTGGTGCTTCCTCAGCTGTTTGTTTTGGACATGAAATGCCACATTTTTCTCAATCATGAAGTCACATTTAAATTGCCTTTGTGCTTACTGCCATATGTTTCACTGTATTATACTTTAGAAAAAAAAACATTACTGAGAAAGACACAATGTTTTCTACAAATGTGTGTTTGTTGAATGCTTTTTGGCAAACCAAAGGAAAATCCCAGGAGTTTCGACAGCTTCTTCGTTCCACAACATTCGAAGATTCTTTTCTAATAATCTTCACATTTCAAAAAAGTGCATAGTCACACAAGACAGTATTTCTGAGTTCACTGACTTTGACATAGCTGCACAAAAGAAAAAAATGGCCTCTTTTTGTTAATAAAATGCTAGCAGAGAAAAGGTGGGGTCATATGAAGACAAACAATTACTGATGCAAGCGGTACTCCACAATCTGAGTTTGTCTTCTGTATCCGTGGTGATTTCCTGGACTACTGGGGGCCAGCAAGTATAGTTGACCTGTGGGACAATCACGACTACACCGTAACACCCCCACCCTCTCAGAAAAAGCATCTCAGTCATATAAGAGCTCCATGAAGATATCCAGGTGCAGAATTTGCTAAACATAACAATCACAACTGCTCCTGACAGGAAGTCTTGAAAATTGTCACAAAAATTGTAAACATATCATCGGTGTTGTACAGATACACGCCCCGTTTATTTTTTTCTTAGACGGAGGTTTTCTCGGTTGCAAGATTTCATTGTCCAGATAACTGCTTTATTTCTTCCAATTTCTGCCTCTCATAGGCTATCTAAAATGCAGAGCAATGGCACTCTGCCATGTACCTCAGGATATCACTTCCCCATCTGTCCAAATCAGGTATCTGTCCAGACTGAAATGAAGCTTCTCTGTTGCACATCGAGATTTAATTCTGCAGGAAATCCAAGGCTGTGAATGATGGGATATCCATCTGCATCTGACCCCAACAGAGATTCAAAATGCTGCTTGGGCATGTGTCCATCACCATCTTAATGTGTGGCAGGAAGTCCTGGATCTCTTTCATAGTGCCTCTGTAGCTGCTGTCTTTTACAGATGCCTCTTACAGAGGTCAGCCAGATCCTGTCGGATCCTGTGTTGGAGACCATTTGTCATGTTCCTCAATGTCAGCAATACACATTCAATTACTACTTGAGGTGCCATTAATGGTTCTGTTTCTTATCAAAACCAAGCATTGAGCTTTCTCTCTAATAGGTAGGCTTGGTCATTGAATCAAGTTCACGATGTGTAAATCAGCTCTGAATCATCTTCCACCGTGCTCTCACTGCAGAGAAAAACTATTCCACATCTGATTAGCCGCCTAAATTGGACTTTGCTTTTGCTGACCTGACAAGAATTTTACAGTGTTTAGTATCTGCTATCAGAAATGAATTCGTCTATCTTTTTGCTGGATCTGAAAGAGTTCTCCTTCCAAAGTATTAGTAAGTTTCATAATATAATTACTCATTCTCTGAAAAAACATTTTTACTCATTCATAAATGCACTGACAATTTCACTGTGTGCCCCATAGTTTTCAAGTTGTGAGATATATAGTAAAAACTAATTCTGCAGTTAAGAATATATAGCACAACCAAACAGCAGCACTCCAGGACTGTGCTAGCTTTTTTTTTTTAATCAGAAATTCATTATGGTTTTGTCAATGAGATTTGGAACTCACTTTCTTTCCACTCTGTTCTTGACTCTTGTATTGCTCACGCAGAGGCTTTGAAACCTCACAAAAGGCATCAGTGCATTTCTGATGCCATGCCTGACCTTTTGCATAATCATTTCTCATTTAATGTCACCATCACCGATTTTGCTGAAGGAACAATTCAAGAAAGTTAGAAGACATTTGAGCAAACAATGTACACTAGCCACTCTACCCCAGGTAAGGAAACAACAGTGGCAGAGTACAGCTGTACAGCTCAGCAACACCACCACCACCAAAGGCATCAACAACAGAGTCAGACTTACGCCCAGCTTTCTGTGTCTACTCCCGTGCTCAGTCCACATCATGAACTCTTCCAGCAGAGAACTTCACTGCCCCCAGAAACCGCAGATTTGAAAATACCCAAGGCACTCTTTACAACAACTCATGTGAGTAAAGCTCAGGGCCAGACTGCTCAACAGGAGTCTTAGTTTATCCAAAACGCGAGTGGCCTCTCTGGCATACAGAAGAAGAGCATGGTAATAAACTAACCATAAAGACACTCTTGTTTAAGCATTTTTGGCCCCTTCCACACAAACATACACCTAAACAGCTTTTCAGATTATTTCCTACTCTCTTTGGCTTTCCAAATTTTACAGTTCTAGAACACAGTTGAATTTTTGGAAAGCTTCTCACTGGATCCGCACGTCATAAACAAACTTGAAGAGTATGTAAGGCTTAATTTTGTTGTTGGGGCTAGCCAATAGCAAGCATCCAAACATGCTTTCTTCAGTATTTAGAATGGTGCCTAAACTCATGGAAGAAAATGTGTAAGGAATTTTCCAGATGGATCAAAACACCCTACGACTTACTCAGTCTCACAGCACAAACACTTCAGGTTGAGCAGCTGCCAGGATGCGCGCGTTGCTGTGTGTGGTGCACGCATGTGAGTGTATCTCTTTCTCTTGCTCTCTCTTTTCCTATTTTCATAGAGTTTGCTCTCTGGCTTTGCCTTTTTTCAGCGGTTTTTGCCAATCCAAAATATGTAGACACTAAGTTAAATCACTCGTTTTGTTTATGTGGCAACAAGTTCAGACTTCTTGCCGAAAAAATGTTCTTGGCTTTGGACAAAGCAGGCTTTGAGATGCTTCCATCTGTTTTAAATACACCACAAATCGTAGTATGGAAACCGTTGCCCTCAACTGGTAGCCAATTTGATGAATAAACCTATATTAAAAAAAAAATGATTCAACTGCAGACTGTTTTCATATTTTTATATCATTTCATTTCAAAGGAATTCAATCCTTGTATGGAAGAACTTTAAATAGTTGTGAATTGGTCTTACTGGGTACAGGATCAAGTAAGTAAATTAACAAAAAGCATTACTTTCAAATTCATGAATTGCTGTTATCAGTGTGGGAAAAATGTTTAGGCCCTTTATGCTCTATAGTACCTTTCCCAATGGGTCCTGAGCACTATTGTAAAGGTAATCTTTCAGTCAGCAGTTTTAGTTCTTTTTAGGATCTGCTGCTGCTTGAAAGGTGTCATTTGAGAGAACTGAGTCAGTACACAAAGCCTTAGCAAAAGCAAGATACTATCTGCTTTGGTTTTGGTCTGCAGTGGGAATCTGGTCGCATCTTTTTACTCTTCCTCTTCTCTTACTTTCTTTTTAACTTCCACTGCTAGTTTTGGAGAGGGAGAAGAGTTTCTTCGACAACATATATGGGCAGCACCAGCAATAAAGACACCCAAACAGTGAGATCTGTCTCTTGATGGAGGGAGAGCTCATGATGCATAGCAAGGAGGAGGTTTTCCATTACCCCTCCATTCTTCCTGCTTAAGTATTTGTCTTCGGGACATGTAGTGGCAGAAGCAGCAGCTCAGTATTGCCTACCAGGTCCACACCATCAAGCACAGCTCCAATGAATACTTCTTGAGGGGGGCCAGGAAAGAAGCAGCAACCATCCTGACAGATGTTTTTCCTTACAGTCTCATGTAGAACTTAACACAGAAGTGACCCTGAATCTGCTGAGGTCTGATATTACCTCTCTCCTCCCTTCATCTTTGTTGTGGAACACTGGGTGGCAGTATAGGCGGCCGGAAGATCACGGGCTGTGACAGGAAGGTAGGAACCACCCACGATGGGCGAGGCTTCTGGGGGAACTATATAACCCTGTGTCATTACACAATAAAGTGCCATTTTTGCATCTTCTATATTAGAGACAAGTGTATAAAATGACCCCCGACGGGAGAGGTCGGGTGCCCAGTATCACAGCAAGTTGCCACACATCTTCTCTTCAATATCATGACTTGTTGCAGCCCCTGATGTCCCCATTGATTTTATCCCCTTTTTTCTTAATATGATCTAGCCACTTTAATTTACCACTTATACTCCCCAATTATACTCCTCACTCCTTCCATTCACCCAAGACTCTTCCATAGTGTATCAGCATGCTGGAAAATTGACAGTGACTGCCGAGGAGGCTAAGCAGGATATACTACACTTTGCCAAAGAGCAGGATACCTTCAACTTTTATGACTATATGAATATATAAATATATTGCTTCTCCCACTTTATTAGGCCTAAACAAACAAGGCAAACAAATGCTCTTCGCAATGTGGACCTCAGAATTGTTTTCAAACACAAGTCCTTTGGACTCCAGAAAATTAGACTCATAGAATATCTCAAGCTGGAAAGACCCATAAGGATCATTAAGTCCAACTCTTGATCCTCACAGGGAGTTACATCTTTCAAGACAATGAGTAAAAGGTGTTATGTATATACTTGTGGATGATTTTACATGAAAGCTAATTACAAGTTCTACTCAAAAGATCATAGCAGATACTGGAGTAAAACCTTGAGCAACCTATTCAAATGTATCTTGCAGCCCACAGCACAGGTGTCCACATATGCTTCTAAAACCAAGCACAGCATGGGAATGTACTCTAATTTATCCTATGTTATGCAAAACTGAGTCTTTCTGATATACATTTCTGTCTTGTGTTCCCTACCAAGCATGGTCTGTTTTCAGATGTACGTCAAACTGAAAAGATACCAAGCCCAGAAACCAAGAGCCAGGAGGAGCAAGAGACTCTGTGACTGTTGTGGTAAATTACTTGTGATCAAATCTGGTGATTTCTGGCTGAGTTGCAAACTTACGGTAGAAGGAGAGCCAGTGACGGCAGGAAGCACCTCACACTGCAGCATCCGGCAGTATTTTCTAGTTCTAAACCAAGATTTAGCTGAGCTTGAGAATGACCTGAAGATTTACTCTATCAATAGAGGCACAGTCTCACTGCACTGTCGAAAAAATCAAGCTATAAGCAATGGCTGATGTGTAACAGAGCTGTTAATAAGTACAAAACATTGGTTTCCATATGCAGTATTTAAAAACACACCAGAAGAAACTCACTGAAACAAGGAATGCCAGTGTAGGCTGGCAGTCAGGATCTCAGTTCTATCAGACTTTGTGCCATACTACATTCTTTTACGTGTGGCCAAAATTTACAATAGTATCGGGGCTGCATGAGTTCAGTAAACAGAAAAAAACATCCTGTTCCTTCACTTGAAAGCAATTCTTGTCCTAACTCACATAAACATTCCCTCTTATTCTAGCTCCCTGGTTTTTATGGTTGCAGATGTTGTGGAGCATGACCCCCAGACAATGCAGAAGTAGTATCTAAAGGTATGCAAAATCGAATCACAATCATGATACGCTAATGCTCACAAGTGACCTTGATGCTAGTTTTCCACCCCTGTGTACATTACATTTCTACTTCATCAGATCTCCTAGGGCTTCCTGAACAAAAAGGATGAGAAGCAAGAGGCAGCTCTCCTCGGCACCTCATCTAGAGGTGCTCCTCTCCACAGCAGAGCACAAAGCAGGATGATGCTGCTGCATGCACAGAACCAGGAGCAATCTGTGGTGCTGTGAGAAGCACGAGATAGGTGGGGGTTGCATACCCTACAGATATAACGGAGGAAAAATCTCATTTCCTCTACCATGTGGGTGCCCTGAATGGGGAACTTAAAAGTGGAAAGTGGAAAGTGGAAGTTAAAAAAAAACCCTTATGAAGGGTTAGAGTAAGAATTCAATCCCATTCACAAGGCCCTATCACATCTTTAACCCTTTGGCCAAAATATGTATTAGCATTGCAATACTTGTTGATCCTTTCTGCTCTCAGTATTATTCCAAATTTAACTGAGGAGATCTTCCATAGCTAATCTGCCAGTGCTGTTACTGATTGCTCCTTGAGTTGGGACTTGGTTCTCTTTTGCTTTCCAATCAATTATTATTTTCTTTGTCTGTTCCTCATAAGTATTTATTGTAATTTCCCCTGAAGACAATACCTCATAGCTTAGTAGCACAAATAGCATGAAGAAAGGCATTAGTAATTAAACCATGCTTCTCACTTCTCTAAATTTGCACAGCATGACTTAGGGACAGCTGGAAAGTATTCCCATACAACAATGAATTGATTCATTCACTCACTTATTTTGGACCCTGAACACCACAGATATAAACTTCATACAGTTTTAAGCATAGATGAAACCCTTTTGCCTCTCTTAGGAATGGTAGAAAATGACCTTATATCAGTAAATTCTCAGCATAATAAAATCTCTCATGCCATAAAAAGAGACCTTGAAATGACTTCTACCTACGTTGCAATTTTCACTTCATCACCTCTGACTACTCCTCAGCAGATATCACTGCTTAAATCTCTAATTAGGTATATCAAAGAAGGCATCTTTCTGCTGTATTCCTAACTTTTTATTAGTTTGATGAAATCCTTGGAATCTGTGCCTGTCCTGAGTCATTGCTCCAGTTTGGCAGAGTCAGATGGATCTAGCAGTACTCTGACCCCGGAGCCGGCTGAGGCTCTGGTGTTCACATTTATGTCCTTACAAGGCATCTTGGTTCACTTCAAATCATCGCTTTTTCTATAAAGCTTTCAGTTGCAGTGAATTATTTATGCTCAGCAATCCAAGAACTCTCATTGCTGATAATATTGCAACGTTGTTAGGTAACAAATAACAGCTGAGATCCTGACTTCAATATACCTCCACAGACAGAGAAAAGAGGACGCTCCCTGTCTTTCCCCCTTAGCAGACAGCCGGAATTCTAATGACACTCTAAGCTGAACACAGCATACAGCGAAACCCCAGCCCGGGGCTTTCAGCAGGTTGTCAGCTTGTGCTCACGCAGCGCTCCTCTACAGACCTGTCTGACACCACCAAATCCTTCACCCACGCCTGCCAAACATCAGAAGGCAACAGTTCTTCTCTTCTGAAGTTCTGAACTGTAATTTAAATGAGAGAGGGAAAAAAACTCGAAAGAAAAAGTGCAGATTCAAAGAGGGGCTGTCCTCCCACTGGTGGCGCTGGCTGGAGAGGAGCCTGCTCTCGCACGAGACGACACTTCGCACTAGCATGGCTGTGCCTTCTCTCCCCTCCTTGTCCAACCAAAGCTGCTTCCACCACAGTCTCCTAGCAATCCCTTGCTCTTAGACCCCAAATTTAATAAACGTGATTATTTTTCTCCCGTGCTGTGCTGCTCCTCAGGTGCTGCAGTTTTTATCTCAGTACCTCAATATCAAGGGCAGAGGCTTACAGGACAGACATTATTTTTTGCTGTGTGTACAACACATGCACACAGAGTTCTCTCTGATTAAGGTTTAGAACTACCACAACACAAATTAATAAATTATATCAGCATACTGGGAAGCGCTGGCATCATCCAGCCATGTCTAGCTACTAACACAACATGCCCGACAGGCATTTAAAGGGACTTTCTGAGCTTTGACAGCAGTATCTGCTATCTAGACACAAGGCACACAAGCAGCACATCATAAATGTTTAATTAAACTCCAATCCTTTGTTCTGATCTGCCTACATCATCAGGTTGAAATACCAGCCAGTTCCGCAGGAGAAGTACATACGTGTCTGTGATTCAATTTTCACGCACATGGAGAATCAACATAAATTTTAGTGAGAGGAGGAAGGGGTCATTCTTATTGGTACTTTTATAATCAGAAAAAAATTTCAAAACACAGAATTTTTAGATTATTTTTAACAAGCAACTAACCAGAACTAACTGGGGAAAGGCCATAATCTGAGTTTTTAAATCATGAAAAGTGCAATCAGTCCTTTTTTAATTAGTTCTAAGTAAAGCACTGTGGCTGCCCTTTCACTTCGATAATGTGCTGTTCCTGTGAGTTCAGTTTGCTTTGCGTGCTTTGTTCTCTTTTCCTACAGCAACCCCTACTGTCAAAAACAAAACCGGCATTCTCAATTAGAAGTCCACAAGGCTATTTTTAAGTAACCACTAACTAACAGCTCAGACTCTCAAAGTGATACTAATCCTGTTATACAATGTGTTTTGTTTCCCCAACAACATTTTTAGCGAGCGGTCTCATATCCGAGTTGGTCTCTGGGTGCAAAAGACATGAATTAGAGATTTTTAAGACAACTCTCTGAACCTAACCAGGGGAACCTCACTGAAATATGTGAACTGACATTCCACCCTGTGCTAGGTCAGTGACAACCTTCACTTCTAACTTAGAATAAAAATACTGAAATAAAAAGCAGATATTCCAAACAAGCTGCCTAATTTAAGGAAAAAGAAAGCCATCTTATAAAACTGGAACTGTTTTTACTTTAAGATTTCAGTTTCAGGGGAGTATGATCCCAGGTTTTGGATTCAGTTCTACTATTAATTTTACCTAAGCTGTGAGGTAGAAGCTTAGACTTATAATTTAGTGTTCCTGCTTTGAAGAAAAGTAATATGGCACAGAAAGTGGAGGCCTGCAGAAAGTCCAAATACGGTGCCAAGTTTGGTAGGCTAAGAAGTTACATGAATATTTAAAATGGAATAACAAAAAACCATGCACTTTGTGGCTTATTAAGAGATTGTTTTGATGGAAAGTTGGTTCACAGCTTCTGTTCCCAGATTTATAGAAGCTGACAGCAGAGCTACCACTATTCCTTGTTTTGAAAAAATGTATTCTATGTTTTTCTGTGGCTAAGGTCACTGTGTGCCATCACGTTCCCTAGAGCATGCTGCGAGCAAAGTTCAGCCCCAAGGAGCCCGTTAGCAGACTCTTTTTCTGAAGTCATGTTCTATGTCTGTCTTTTGTAAGGATTTAGAACAATTTTACAGATAGAAATGCTCTGTAACTATGCCATACTTTGTCTGAATTTGAATTACTCATCTACTCAAAAGATAAGCTGTTTAAATTAAACACATCCTTTGACTTGAACTATCACCAAGAAGATAAGGGGTTTTTATTTTCAAAAGTTCTCACAACAGACTTTGGCTAACCCTTAAAGATTAAAAAAAAAAGTGTTTTAAAATCTCACAAACTCTTAGGAAAAGAGAATCATTTTCCATTGCCTCCTCGGTCTTTCCTGATCTAGTCCTTCACCTATGAACCTACAGCTCTTTACGCATTGTCACAAGGCTGAGATCGCAATCTGCTACAGGCTTATATACCTCCTGGAGTTACTTCTTTAATTTAACTGAGAAAGGTAGACCTAGAACCTTGAAAGCAAGCCTGCTGCAGTCCATGTGAAAATTTCCACTGATTCAACATGCTTTAGTTCAAGCCTTTTCAGCCCAGTGTCTCCAGTGGAGTTCAGCTGATGAAAGCATTTGTATGCGGATGTGATTCGCTATGTAAACGCATGACGGAATATGCTTTCTATGGATTCTTTGGCTGGCAACAAAGAATCTGGTAAACATACACCCCTTCAGACTGCAGTTTCAGCAACTGGAAGTTTTGGTTTTTTCTGAGAACTGTGTGAACAGAACTTGATTTCATAATAGCTCTCCAAACCCTGCTGTCTGGTTTCTGTTAACATTCCCATTACTACGGCTTCTCAGATGGACTCACAACAATGCTGAATTCTCCAGGAGGCAGTAGGGAGACATTGTCCCAGTGGGTGTTTTTCACTACACAGCTCAAGTGTCATGGCAGAGCTTGATTTTTATGAAGAGACTCCCCTAGGGAGAGCAGAATCACCTAGGGACCCGTGTCTGGCCAATAATAAGCATGCAATAAACTTGCAAGCAGAATGACAACTGAATGCCTATCTATTGTTGGTAAGAAATGGTCTAGAGAAGGTGGTACGTGGCTTCGTAGAAAGGGATGTTATGGGTACTGGTTGTGGATTTGGGTACTTGAATTTGCACAGATACATACAGATAAATCTTTGTACCTTGTGTGATCGTATGTTGATAGACATGAGTAAACTGTATAGCATGCCCAAGAATCTTAATTTTTTAAATTTTTACATGAAAAAGATTTTAATGCTTATAATGAGAAAAACACCCCTTCCTTATTTTCAGCATAGCTATCATAGCTAGTGTATTCTGTAAAACAATTTCTCTTGCATTTTGGCCAAGATCATCTATCTGGTAAAGCTTATTTGCACTCAGTGAAGACGTAACACAAGGGACTGAGGCAGCATTAAGCTTTATCTCAAGGACAACTTGGAAGTAACCTATCTTTTCTCTAATGCAGGTAGCCATAGTAGAGGGGCATTTCTAACAATAATAATTCCTTGGACTTTGTGGATGCACTGCCTTTGTAAAAGTGAATTGACTTGGAGAAAAACTACCCCATTCATAAATCAGACTGCAAAATGCAACCTGGAAAAGGTTGAAGAATACCTCTGCATTGCCAGCAGACGAGAAGTCCATATGCACTCACCTGCTGTATAAAAGATATTGTGTTAGGTGACAGTGTGCTGCTCTCAAAACTGTCTGCTCTGCCTGACTCTACTTCTGTGAATGTTGTTAAACATTTTAGTCATTAAATGTTTTAGTGAGGCAGCAACTTCAGCAGAAAAGGAGAAGATCCATTGTTTGTAACGCCCTTTGAGATTTATCATAAGAAGAGATGGTAAATACATTTGTATTACTTATAGAAAGACAAAAATACACATTTGTGCACACACAAACATATTAAAAATGTACCATATATATAACTAACAGAAAGACAATAATAAATTTTCTGGATTAATTTCATAATGATTGAATAATTTATATATGGACTGATATACCATTTGAAAAAAACAGCAGCACTATAAATGCTACACAGCGATTTGTTTTCAGCAACAACTGTGGTATGTTAGACTTTTTACAGAAATTCACAAGTGGCCAGTCCCTGTCCTTAGGTGACCACACGACAAACTGACGAGTACACACAGGTTAGAGGAAGGATAGAAATATTTTTCGTATAGTCTGTCAGAAAGAAATATTTTCACATAATTGAAACATTTCCTCTAAAGTTGAGTGTTCAACATTAGTCAAAAATTCATAAATTAATCCTTATGTTTTCACTGCCAGGGACACTTGAAGGAAGCTTTGAGAGCAGTTCTAGACTCTAGGAAGTGAAAAATTCTGCTGCCTTAAAGAGGCATAAAAATGCCAGTTTCCCAAAACAAACTCTGCTAAAGTGATCAGACTGCAGACTGAAAAATCTAGTTCAGAAGTCAAAAATGTAATACCAGACCAGGGAGCACTGGATATAACAACATTTTAAGCACTAGAGAAAGGGGACAAATTGGCTCTGTGGCTGTCTTGAAGGAAATTCTTGACTGCTCTGTAGTAGCTCTGAGAAAAAGGACAAAGGCTGGAAAGTGACAACGCTTCAGCTGCCTTCCAGAAGGTGTGTTCGAAAGGCCTTACACCCCGTGAAATCCGTACACCGAGTGCTGCCAGAGCTATTCTTAGTTTTGCCTTCTTTTGTGTCTTGCTACTTCAGTCATTCAAAGCTCTTTGTTTTTTGTTCCTTCCAAACCTATGGTTAAATTCTCTTCCAGTCCAGGATATTCCTAAAGTCCAGGTTTAAAATATTATGGTTTTTAAAAGTCAGTATTTAAGAAATATAATAAAGTTACAAATTTCCTGACATTTCTTCTAGAATAAGCATCATTTCTGACATATTTCCTTTAAAACATTCTTTGCCAAAATAGTGATCCTGAGGGTATGAGTCTATCCATGGAAATGTTTTCCTAGCAGAAAACAAGGGTTCTGTGGTTTTACCCCGTATTGCAACCTTCCAGCCTAAGAACATGCAGGACGAAACAGAAGGAACAGAAAGCCTTGTCTACCTAAGGCAGCAACTGCTTGTAGGTGAAAAATGAAGGTGACATCCCCACTCCTCTACAATGACATGGCTCGTTACAAATCTGGCATAGCAAAATACAAACAAATCAATGCACAATTACTTTTGTTTGGAGAGACAAGCAAAAAATACCAAAAATGTAGTGTCCTCAGCTGGCATTCTTTGTAGACTGGCTGGCAGCCTCTGCAGAGAGAAGAGGAACACTCAAATGCATTCAAAGGTACTATTTCCAAGTCACTTTACAGATATGCTGGCCAGGCAGTGTGGGAAACAGGCCTTCCACTTGTCTGTGACACCCCTGCCAGATTTAGAAGATAAAGTAAAGCAACTTGTAGAGTTTCTTCTAAAATATTTATTGTTGTAGATGTATGAGCACAATTTTTCTGTCAGTCAAAACATACGGGCTCATTTCCAAAGCTCAGAAAGAAGCCTTGCACGATTCGGGATTTCCCTGCAGTGCTAAGGCAGATGTTTCTGCTCTATCAGGCAAGGGTAACAGCAGAAAATAAATAGATAACACCTCCTGCAGGGGGTACAGGAAGGGATATACTACTGTAAAGCTAAGGCATATTTACCCCACCTAATTCTATACCACATTTTCAATCCAGTTTTTGCCATTGCTTGTACCAGTAGACATCACTGTAGACATTAAAGGGTCTGAATTTTGTCAGTCCTGAGGGTAACATGGAAGCTCATGTCTTGCAATTCGTTCAGTTGTTTACATGGAAATCAAACAGCCATGGAATTTCTTGAAAATAGCTGTGGATTGTTCCTAGCTCCTGTCCAGCCCTCCCTCTTCAAAACAATTTCTGTGGCCATACATCAGCTATCACTGAGTGAGATTCAGAGCGGTAATAAACCTGTTTACTGCTTCACTCTGGACACAGTGTTCTTATTCGTGTGCCCCAGCTCATAACTGCTAAAATATATACTATCTCTTGTTGCTGTGGGCTGGAAATTATCAACAGTATGCAATAATAACTTACAAGTGATTTTAGAATTCACTTTTATTCCTCTTTCAGGAACAGGCTCGGAACATCTACACGCAGCTGTCAGTTTGCTGAATCTGTTTACTCCTGTGTTCCAGTTTGTTCCTTTTTCAAACCTCCCTTCTTAGGCTGACTGTGCTTTTTCCAAAATTGTATATTGTGGATTTGTACTTTGGGCATCAAGAGTTTCAGCTCAGTTATAAGATGATACTCAGTTCCAAGTAAGCAAGTCCAATCAAAGGACACTCACTAAATGTGTCAGGACCTTTGTGCATTCAGCTGTAAAGGGATGCTGCAGTTGGTGCACGAGCTAATCCTGGTCCTCTAACAGCACTCACACTCTGCTATCAAAGCTCTCGGTAAATTTAGCTCTCAGCTGCTAAATTCAAGAGCTTGTTGTGATCTTCACCCAGTTTTGTAAGGTCTCGGGGATGAAAGGCACTGCAGAAATGCACAACTCTACTACTATTTATTTAATACCAAGCCAGAAAGGCTAGCAGGGCTTTTACAAGATTTAAATTAGTTAATTATACCATTTTGTTTTGAAATTGTCACTACAGATCTTAAGAAATTATCTTTAACTTGCCAATCTAGGTGTAAAAAGACCCAAATAAGTTAAATAAATATTTCTAGTTTATTATATTCCTAGCCATTTAAATCAAAGAAATAACAGAAAATCTAAAGCTTAAATTAGGACTTTTTGTGTCCTCCTGAGAGAAAGTAGAGACATGCAGCTGGAGCAAGATCTAATGGTATTAAATTACTGTCATACTACACAGTAATGTAATTACCTAATAATGGCCTATCAGGAAAAAATATGTCTTCAGTGTTTTTAATTGGAATTTTATTTAGATTAACCTCAGGTTAAAACCAAGGTGAATAAACCTGAATCTGCTATCACAGACAGATTGGCATTTTACTGGCACTTAAATGCAAGTGGCATTGCAAATGGCAATAAAAAAAGAGACAATTTTGGAATGTAGCTTGTAAGCAGCTGGGTAAGAGCAAGAGCCCCACATAGAAGAGAGCTGGAATACGTGTTAGAGCATCTATACATCTGTACAAGTGTGACCTCGTCCCCTGTTCCCACCATGTTTTTAAAATAGCTCATTTTGAAAAACTGAAGCTTCGTGAGAGGTACAAAATGATACCTACTGATTGTTCACTAGTGAAATGCAACTACCATAGAAGAAAACAGTCTGTTCTATGCCCTGGTGACACGCAATTTTAATGAAAGTGGGTGGTCAGGGTAGTATTTTCAGATACAGACTTCCCAAATTAAAATTGAAGCTTCTTCCAGGATAATGGACAGATGCATATCACGTAGACACTGCGCACTGGAAAATAACTGACCTAGTATTTGCCAGGTGACCGGGCACCATACTTGACTTGAAATGTTGTATAGCTAAATGAAGCCATTTCACTCTGACGGGGAAACAATTCAGAGAATAAAGAGGTAGAAGCCAGACAGACCTTTTTTTCTGGGAAAACTTACAGAAGACGGCAAAGCTGTTATGGGTTACTCTGTTTACTTTCAGTAGTAGGAACTGACAAGACTCACAGCTACAAAGCAACAAAGGATGGATCCGCTTCATGAATTAGAAGGTTCCTTTGAAACAATTTCTGTTTTTCTAAAGAAAAGGTTGTCAAAACATAATGGTTTTAATTACTTTCAGAGATATTTATTGTGTTTCCCTTAAGTGTCTACAGCTGTCCCTTGCTCAATCATTTAAAAAAACAGATGAGCTCTCCTAAAAAATGTTCTGCTCAGAACAATTTTTATATATTACATATTCTCCATATTTTTAAGCCTTGACAGTTGCAGTCCTTTGAACTTCGGAGTGAAAATAGGGTGACTGCTTCATAAAACAGGTTTTTGTTTCTGCCAATTATTTTCCCATTTGCACAATAAGTCCTTGGATTGAGGAACATGATTAGGCTTAGGATACCGTAAAAAATACCTAATAAAGTAATAACATGATAAGAATGCACAAAAATGTCAACTCCAAGTGTTCCATTCTCCAGAACAGGCAGCATGGGATAAACTGAACCAGAGCAAGAGCTCAGTTCTGCTTTTTGTGTACACAAACATATCACCATAAGGTCATCACAGAAGACAGAATATAAAACTTTGGACCTTCTAACAGCTTCTAACGGGAGCTTGAAGAATCAGTGTCAAGGAAAGGATTCCAGACAAAATTTTCATGCAGTGTTTTGTATCTCATACTCTGAAAAACGCATCCTTCAACAATCGTGTCAGAGAAGGCACCGGGGCAATACAGCTGAAAGCACTCCTGAGGCCGTGCTGCTCCTCAGACGCTGCTAGAGCCCCTGGACTTCAACAGCGTGTAACGGGAAACGGGAAATGGAGTGTTAGTATTGCACCGTCTGGGGTTGTTCAGTCCGAAGGAGGCTGAGGGGAGACCTTCTCACTCTCTACAACTACCTGACAGGAGAGGTTGTAGCAAATATTCAGTATGGTCAAAAAGGAACTTCCTTCTAGATCTCAATATGAAATTGTTTCATAACCATCAGAACTTTTAACCTTGTATTTTCCCTTATTTTCTGTTAAACTCCATATTCGTGTTAGTTTTGTAGCCATCCTGGTAATCTCTCGGTGTTCATGACAAACCCTAGCAATAAGTTTCAGATGCTACGTACGCATTTACTTTTTCATTTTCTAACCAGCTAACTTTCAGTTTAGCTGAATGTGGGTTTGTTCTGCTATTAAAAAATCGTAATTGAGAGAGCTGAGTAAGTTTATTCCGTATTTCTTATTTCAGATTTTCCAATTCTTTATTCATCTGTTTTTAAACACTAATCTTTTACATTTCTCTCTATGTAAAAGTCTTTGCCCATCACGGGGCTCTTGCTGCTTTTTGGCGTTTTATTTTTATGCATAAGTAAAAACCTATCTTCTGGAAGCGTTTGGTCACTTTTCACTACCTCCTTCCTCACAGAACTCTACTCATACCCCATGAAAATCTTACACTGCACTTGGAGCCGCCTCACATTTGTAAGCACTTGTGCATTATCAAGTTGAACGAGAGCTCTGATTTCATAGTGGTGTGATGAGGAAGCACAAAGGGAGCCACACACTCAGCTAAAATAAGGCCACTAAAATCACGATCTGATTTGCTCGAAGTTCCAAGACCCTAAAGTTAAAATCTATTTAGTCTTAATCCATCACAGCTCTGTTAATTGACATAAACAGATCATTACTGCACTTTTAGGGTAACGAAGTTATGAAGTCAACAATTAGAAGAAAAGAATTGCCATAAGAAGCAAGTAGGGAGGAAAGAAAAGATCCTGTGCTCAGCTCATGTCTGTGATTAAGACTAGTTTATTCCTACATAGCTGGTAATTGGGTACACACAAATAAATCTCAGATGGCAAATAGGAGATTATTCGCTTTTTCTCAGGCACAGACACCACATTCAACAGAGAAACAAAAAGCTGGTGAAGGGGTTCAGATGCAATTTTTAAAATACATGTAAATTAAATTGCTGTAGTGGAATACTGTATTTTTCCATAAATTGCTTGAGGAATAGACTAATACAGAGCAAATATGTAATTCTTAGTGCATCCAAACTAATTCTTACTCAAATGTTCCCGATATTTTCCACTGACTGAGATTTGTACACAGAAAAGGTCAAAAAGTTTTCGTAAGTTTAACTATCATCATGAGGATCAGAGTTTGGCAAGTGTCACAGTGGGAAGAAAACACAACAGTAAGACACCTCACATATCTTTCTTTTGAACCTCAGCCCTTTCCTGTGATAAATAACATTTCTTGAAGTAACCAGATGTGCGGGAGCACTACCTGTGCTCCTCAGTGGAGGAAGACCATCTGATGTAATGAGAGGTAGCTGACAAGAGGAAAGTCCAAGCAAAAAACTCTTTGTTGGGTTATGATCTACAAGGCAATCATTGAGGATGGTAGGTATGTTCCTTCAAAGAAAGCAGCAAAAACCCAAGAAATTATCAGCAGAGAATATTTTGCAGAAGTTGAAGAGTTAGAAGTTATTACTTCATTGACAAGTCTTCTGCAAAAACAACCAGAATTTCTGTAAATAATTCTCCAGGGGTTAAAGTGAATAGAACAGATGTGGGGAAAAGCCAATATTCTTATGGCCTCAGCATTCACTGGCTGTTTCTGAGAGGGACTTCTAAGGCTGACTGCTTTCATGGGGTAATGGACTCTCCTACCTGTCCCGAGTGAACACAGTAAAGGGTTTGTGACTGTTTTTTTCAGAAAGATAGCACGTGTATGTGACATCCAGAATCAGTTTCTTTCTGGTTCTGAAAATCATTTCAATGTATACAGCCTGCACTTTGCTCCATACAGAAGGAGGGGAGTTCTCTAACTAGAGATGCAATTCAACTGATTTATCAGCTGCAGTTTTGTCTAAAACTGCCACATAGCAAGTCAGACATTGCTTCAAGAAATGAAACCCGGGTGTCTGACACTTAAAGCATAAAACCCACCAGCTTGAATTCCTCCGTGAACTGTTTCCTCTCACAGTGATGGAGGCAAATAGTTACTGAAAAGTTCATTATCCAGGCAAACACAGACTTAATTTCAGGAAAACCTGACTTTTCAACGTAAGTAGTTTGACACCACCACCTCCTCACTCCTCACACACAAATCTAAAGGCAAACACAGCCTTCAGAGACTGAACTTTAGCTGACTCTTTTTTTTTTTCCGTCATCATCCTCCAACTGCTTTGATGTTACTAGAGATTACATTGAGGCATGATTGGAGGGGTGCTGGAATTGTGCCCACCTCTCCTCCCAGGATTTTTAAGAGAGATGTGAGTACATCTTTCAGACTTTGGCTAAAGATGAAAGACTCTGAAAATATTAAGTGTGGAAACACGTATCAAGTAGAGTCCTTATAATTTTCTTCAGTGCAATACCTCACATGAGAATCTCCTCAAAGGAAACAGAAGAGTTAAAAATACACATTTAGTATCAGGTGTCTAGATCTCTTTTGCAAGGATCCTGATAGTGAATGGTTTTGCCCACTTCCTCAAATGGGGTTTTTAAAAAAAAAAAAGGGAAAAAAAAAGGGGGGGGAATATCTTGAAAAGATATTTTGAGAAAATGTTCTAATAGCAAAACAGAAGAACAGACCCTTCCTGGTGAAGATTAGTGGGGTGCATATATTCGTAAAGGAAAGGGACTGCTTGCATTTTTCTCGATCTCCACCAGTTCACACAGTGAAGGAAGTCTTTTTTGGGATGGCTTTTAACAGTCTCCAAACGAGCATCCTAAGTGTTCCACCAAACTCTTAAGAAGCCGTCAGCCCAAGGGATGCACATCCCAGAGAGAGGCAATGCATTGCAGAGGACGTTTGTCATGAAAAATTCAACTCGGAACCTAAATGCAAGAGGTTGAAAGGACTGCACTTTATCCCTCATACCCCCCCGACCCTGAACCCCACTCCCTTCTCTGGTGGCGACCGTGTGTGAGGGCTCATAGTAAGTGGGGAGGGGTAAAGTGGAGGGAGAGGTGTATGTACTTACGTATTTAATATCATTGTTCTCACTTTCTTTCTGTCCTACCTGAATTTAACTGATGATTTGTGGTTGTCACTGGTTTTGAACTAAATTAATTTTTGTTCCCCCCAATTCAAGCCTGCTGCTTCTTTGCCCATGGCCGTAAGTGGTGTGTTAAGCCCTCCATTTGCTCCCAGCTCAAACACTTTAGTTTCTTTTGTTTACCTCTGGGAGGAGATAAACCTCCCCTGAGAGGACAGACTGTCACACTTGCTGCCTTCCAGTTCTTTCAAATGCCGTCACTCCTCCTAACTGGAATAGCATCATACTGGGATGCCATTCACATCAAAAGGAGGCAGCAATCAGGAGCTGGATCCTGCTACTATGTGCTCAACAGTCAGGAGAGGAACACATTTAATCCAGCCTTTGCTCTCATGAAGCTTGTATTGTTTATAAACAATTGCTTGTAAATTTTGGTGCTGCATAAACATAATATAAAAATAGTAATTTGTACATCGGAATCCTAGCTTTGCTTCTGCTATCAAATATCCTCTCACTAAACAGTCAATAATGACAGTTTTGTGCGAGTGTGAGCGTGTGATAGTACCCTGCAGTGTGTTGGTATGTGTGATTCTTGAGGAGGAAATAACCCACACGGGATGCCAGCTTCTCCAGTACCACATGGGATTGGAAACAGAAACGTGTAAAGTCCCACAATCCCAACAAAAGTCTTTGCAGAAAGCTGCAATAAAACTGCTGCACTAACCATTAGCTGACAAACTATTAAGTGCAGCAGTTAGGGTATTATTTTTTATATATATAATGAAAGTGAACTTCCCTCAGTCTATGAAAAAATTATATTTTATCCAATTACTACACGATAAAACTAATTCTAACTAAGACCTGTTGAGCGAGCACCTTTAATCCTCCATTTTGACCATGTGCCAATGTAAAACTTTGCTTAGATGAACATTTATTAATAATGTGGTGTGTGCCTTGGGAACAAAATAAAAAAACAGTATCTAAACATAATAATCTATTTTTTCTTTCATTTTTTCCAGATCTCCAACAATGGTAGAATGGCAATAGAAAATATATCTTCATGTTTTACGAATGCTATGGATAAGTACAGAACTCAACACGTTGCTGCATATGGTGCATCACCATCATGCAGCAATTATCTCCACGATGCACAGTTTTTCCTGTTTGATGCCACAATTCCATAACGATCTTCTCAGATAAGAATTTCAAAGCAGTCCAGAGAGACTAAACTGTGAACAAAGTATTTAGAGCAGCTTTCTGAATTTTATATGCAGCTCTACTGGTTATTTTCTGCATGATTTCTGTCAAGATCACAGGTATGCCTCAGGTTACTCACCAGAGCTTCAAAGAACTGTGGAAACTAGAGAAGCAAAGACTAATTAAAGAACAAACGTGCTCTCTTATTACCAAGCCCGTGGTGTCCTATCTGTGACTCACAAGTAACATTTTGCTCCACCACTTTTCATACCACGAGCAAAAGAAAGGTAAAGACTCTCTAGAGAGCCTTTGACAGGAGACGGGACTAGATGACCTCTGCAAGTCTTTTCCAACTCACATAATACTATAAAAAATGTCATGTTTCAAAGAGTGGTATTTGGTTAGTATTGCTGCTTAGAGTTCAGAAGCAATCATAGCAATAATTTTAAAATTCAGTAGAACTACTTGGATCTTCATATTTAGTAAGTTTTGGCTTATTAAATTTCCTTCCTTATTAAAATGAGCAATGTCTTCTCAATTTATGACTTTTCCAAGTGGTGAGATTTTGTCTATTTTCCTTAAGGAAAAAAAAAAAAACTACCAAACATCTAATATGTATGTAGTGCTTCTCGAACTCACGGAAGATTTCTCTGAGTCGTGTACAACTCACAGATATTGCAAAGGAAAATACTTGAAAAGATCTAAGTTTGTGCATTTCATTATTACAGTGGGAAATGTTAAAAAAAGGCATTTTGAAGAAATGCTCCTCACACATCTTACAGGGTCATCGAAATATGAAGATGACTGCCTTCAGCTGTAGATTAAATAATCTAACATTTATTCCAGAAGCAGATAGGAAGCTATGGAAAATCAGGCAGTTACATATATTGTCTTCTGTTCTTAAATGAATGACAAGGAAACAAATATCCCAAGACTAAGAGCACCTCCTGATAACTAAGCATACTGAAAACCAGCTGCTCCTGAAATGACTGATCACTTGTCTGAACTTTTGGGTGGACAGATACTGGAATACATGTTAGTGCAATAGGTCCAGACTAAATCAGCTGCAATGAAAACTAGGCTTACAGCAAGAAATAGGTATATTAAATTATTTACCATTTTCCAGGCACTGTCCTCATATATTACATACGACAGGAGTTCCTTATATACTATGCTAGAATTTCTTGAGCCATCCATCACTCCCCCCCCGAGGCTTGGTTCTGCACATATGAAGACAATGGGCATCTTGCTCCTGATTTTAAGTGGAGAATGACTAAGTTCTGAACTTGATGAACCTAAAGTGTGAAAACAACCTCAGGTTCATCACAGATCAAAGGCTTGGCTAACATCGTATTGTTGTTCTAACTACAACTCTTGACCTTACTCACTACTTACTTAATACTAACTATAGCTACAGTCACAAGCCCAAAATTTGTTCTTAAAACAGCAGTGAAAATCCAGCATCCCCTGGGGACACCAGGGAACAGGAGTAGATCCACACCTGTGAAATTTCCAGGAGGAGGCTCTAGCAAGAAACTTCCATAGATCTCTGAAAGGAGACTGTCCCCTCCATCACGCTGCATCTGGGCAGAGAGTGAATTATCGCAACGGCTCTGGCTCCTGACTTTGCAGCAGGACTTTTTCTTGGACAATGCTTCTCTAATAATTTGCAGAATTAGGTTTTATGAGAAAGACAAAGTTAATTGTAATAATATTTTTTGGAGAATCTTTAAAAGGGAGTAAGAAAAATATGCCTTCACATTCCACATGCTTTTGGCCTATTTATTAGAGCTCTGCCTCTTCTGTTGGACCGGTATCTACGCCACAGAAAATCTTACCACCTCACGCAGCCAAGCGTAAGCAAAGATTGCTGTTGTCCTACATTTCTGGAGTAACTCTGCCTCATAATTTTATTCTGATATTTCATAGAAAAATAAAGGTGACATTTGTGTTCCTTCAAAGTGGCAGAACGTAGTGTGACCAATGCTGTGTATCCAAATAGGAGTAAATCACAATAAGTACATTTGTGATACTCCCAGTTTTGTTTGTTTCTGTAGAGAAAAGAAAGAATAAGCTTAACTTGTTCTTTGAGGAAAAAAAAGACATGAGCAACTACCTCCGGGAGGTAACGTCGTGCTGCAGATGCTGCAGTCTGGCAGAAGCAGTCTGAGGAGTGGGGTTTGAGATTGCCCATCACCTCAGCTCAGCTACAGGCCTAGACTCCTTCTTAGCCTTTGCAAATCTTTCACTTCAAACCCCCTGTTGAGGGAGCAATAATAAAAACTGACCTCTAATCTGGGGATAAAGTGCCTAAAAAACTGAGTGTTACGGTGTCAAACTATACTGAAACTGGCCTTTAAGGTCTTTTTTTTTTTTCTTGTTACCAAATAAAAACATCAAAGGCAAATTACCAAGTTATTGTCAGCACAGAAATAAAGCTGTATTGATTATCACTTAAATCACCTAGTGCAGACTCAGGCATACTTTCCCTTCCATGGTCAGTCTTGATTTCCTTAAATAAACACACAGGATAAAGAAAATATTTGGATCAAAAAATACTTGGATAGTATTTTTGCAAAACTTGCTTTATCTTACAGGTGTAAATTTTTTTATTAAAACAATGTAAAATAAGATAGGAGTCCAGCAATTGAAAAGCCTTGACAGTGAAAATCCTGTGGCTGCTCCACCCTGTCCTACATAAATGTTAAAATGAACAGTAGCAGGAAGGCATGTGTGCTCTCAGAACAATTTCTTCTTGTTTACAATTGCAGTAGGCTAAAATGACTCAGGAGTCCAGCAATTGAAAAGCCTTGACAGTGAAAATCCTGTGGCTGCTCCACCCTGTCCTACATAAATGTTAAAATGAACAGTAGCAGGAAGGCATGTGTGCTCTCAGAACAATTTCTTCTTGTTTACAATTGCAGTAGGCTAAAATGACTCATCGTTCTGTACCAAATGAGAACTGTGTGCTCCAAAAGATGTTTTGGTACTATCTGAAAAGTTTCAGTAAATTAGAATGTCAAAATGATACATGCAATTCCTTTGAATAGAAATTTGAAAATCATGGTGCCTACAAGAATGTGAAAAGATACACAATTTCTTAGAATTCAGCTCCATGCTGATAAGCTGGGGTCCAACATCTGTTTTACTTCATAGCTGTTCAAAGGGCAGGTGTTATAGAACTAAATTAAGACCATTGCAATCCTTGTCCCGCAGGAATGTCTAAAATAGAACATTTTCCAGGGTTATAAATATTATATAGCACATTTTGGAAAATGTTATGAACTCTTTTCATCACAAGTTTCTCCTTATACACATAATAAATATAGAGAGTTTTTATGAAAGGCTCCTATATTAAAACATTAACTGCAAAGATACAGTTTTCAGAAGTTTCCTGTACTAACCACGTGTGTGACAGCTTTAGTGATAACTTCAAGGGCAGTAGAATAAGACGAGCACTTTGTGCTTGAAAATTACTCCAAATATTAATTGTGAAGTGCAAGTCTGCTCAGATTATGTTTTGGCATCTATTATAATGTCTAAATAAATAATACATCTTCTCAGCTTAATAAAAAAATTTTGCTTTGCTCTTCCCTTCAAAAACTACCTTGTATTTCAGTAAGTTGTCAAATCAGTTGGAGAATAACACACAGAATACATAAACACACATTCCAATATGTATTACAAAAGATGTACCTATACCATGAAGTATTTAATCTATTTCTCACCCTCAATGCTGAAACACAAGCTCAATTCACTAGAAAAAAATGAGGTTAAGGGGTCTTAGACAAAGAATGAACCTTTTGGCTGCTCAGAAGGAAACATTCCAGAGAAGATATATAGATAGATATATATTTGTGTTTTGTGGTAGAGGAGAATCCCAGCATAGAAGAAGAGGGCTTTTGACTTTCTTTGCAAATCATGAAAGGAGCAGAGCAACAAGGATTTTTAAACAATATCCTTTCAATTATCAAAACACACCACAAAATACACAGACAAAAGTGCTGACAGCAACTACCAGCGGTTTCTTATTGACCCAAAATTTCCACATAAATGGAGACCTAACTAATGACCATATCAGGCCCATCATGAGAAATCTAATCTAGATCCATGTGCAAGCCCTCTGATCATGTTCAGGGTGCTCTTGTTTTGTTATGTTTCATGCAATGAGAGAAAAACATACGGCGAAGGAAAACTGTCCTCACCTTTGTAAAAATCAAAGTTCAACACACCCAGGAGCTGTGACACAGTACCTTCATTCCTCACTGTATATGGACCTACATTCAAGTAAAATTAGGCAAATTAAAATCCTAGTGGAAAGTCTAAATGGACAGTTATCACAGCCTCCTATTTTCACTAAGATTTATTTAATCAGCAGAAATACAAATATCCCCACAAAGCTTGTGTGGAATATCAATTTTAAGAACTTGAATGGGGTCAGAAGCGTTGGCTCTTTC
>NW_010397152.1:32050-34055 GCF_000710305.1 Buceros rhinoceros silvestris
CTTTTCTCTATGGGTTCGGCAGAGAAGTTCATTAAGTTCATAAAAGAAATTTTTGCTACTTCACAACACACCTCATTATGAAAGGGATTTATAAAACCCATGCTGATTATAGCCAGGGGGGCTTTCTTACAGAAAAAGCAGTAGCTGGGCAGGTAAGACTCCTAGAATTTCAGGCAGAGTGTAAATGAGAGCAGAATGGGAATAGGCTCATTAACTTCTCGGAAGAAAGTCCCCTTTTGTCACTTTGACCTATCACTGCTTGAAGAATTACTGACATCAAAGACTATTTCAGGGGCGTTTAGTACCATTTTAGCCTTAAGGGAGGTGTTCAAAATTTCTGAGAGAAGTCACTAGAATTTACTTGAACTAGAAAACATCACGGAAAATACCCAGCTACTTGATAGACAAAACAAACCTATAATCGACTCGCATTGTTATTAGAACTATTTTGGCCACATGGAATCCAAATGAAATCCCACATGGATTAATGTGTTAAAACAGCCAAGGTTAACAGCAGTGTTTATGACTTCATTTCCAAAGTAAATGTCATCAAAAAAAGACTTTATCATTGCTTTGATTTTTGTTTCGCACAGAAAAATTCCTTAAGAATTTTGCAAACTTAAAGAAGAGAAGAGCTACAGAATGTAAACAAATTTTTAAATGCTGAAATGAAGAAATCACACCATGAATGTTCCAAGCTAGATACTCAAAATTTGTTTATTTTTACCTGATTTTTTTGAACAGAATTCAAGCTTCTTAATACAGGGTACGTTCCCAGTTTTAACAAACAGACAGTCTTAGCTTCCCTTTGCTGGCAAAATGGGCAGCCAGGGTCTAGCAGCCCTGAAGAGCGAATTGAGAGCATAGTAGATAGCATGAACACAGTCTTCTAAATCTTTGTTTCCCTTTCATTAAATAAGGTTAATAATGTCTCCTTCTTCCGCAGAGTGTGAAAATCATTAATATCTGTACACTTCTGAGATATTACCGATGGATGCAATAAAAAGGAGGACAGGGGAATTAATCACTTCCTCTGAAAAGCAGAATTTGAATAATTTGAAATGTATGTAGTACTGCACTGGTTTATTCTTGCCGAATGAGAATTATTGGTTTTTATCAAGGACTGTAACAAAATAGGAACTATTTTACAATTTTACACTGTGCTTCACAAAAAGTTGTCTTCTGTGAAAATTCTTTTAAAAACTGACCATACTAGCAATTTACTAAAATGTAAATTGACTGCTGTAGTAATTAAACCCCTACTCATCACTCTCTTCACTTACTCATTTAAGAGAATTTGGGATTTAGCTTCTCTCTCTTTCTGATACTGCTGAAGTGGAGCTTTTTTAAGCATAAACTTGTTTTGGAGACTGAGGCCGTGGAATGGTGGTTCTGTGAGCATCTGCAAACTTGTTTTAATTTAAACATCATGGCTATGAACCAGTGGCACCTATTAATGGTTCATACCCTTTACACCGTTTTGCTTTATTACCAAGGCTGACCTGGGAATTCTCAAAACCACAGAGAAAAAGGGAGTTTCGGTCTCAAATCTTCTTTCATTTAAAACATATTATAGATTCTCAAGAACTTTACTTGAAGCAGCTGGAACAAAAGTCTCCTCAAGTGATAAAGCAGTGATAAGAGAGGAAAAAATGATAAATTACCAAGGAAGATTTTCAGAGGGCTTTACATTGACATAGAATGTTTGAATTTATGAAACAAGATGAGCAAGATATGTCAGCACATAGACTTTTGCATCAGCTCATGACCAAACTTCAAAAATATAATATGAAAGGTGCCAGTCGTGAAGTCCTAACCCACTACTGAGCAGTAACAGAGAAAGATTTGTCCTTTAACTCACTGTGGTCAGTGTTTTATTCAAGTTTCCAGCAGCATTTAAGATCTTGATGGACAAGATTACTATTTCATTTGCTGGAGTTTATCCCACAAGAACCTGGAGAAGGGAGAAGCATGGGGAAGAATGTTGCATGACTGTAGGTTTCTT
>NW_010397152.1:34185-44751 GCF_000710305.1 Buceros rhinoceros silvestris
ACAGAGACTGGAACATTTTCATTTTAAGCAGCAGGAGCTAGTTTTGCAGTCCAACAAAGACCTGGAGAGAAAACTCTCTCCTTAAAAGTTGCTGTCTCACATGCAAGTTAATTTATGCTTTATTACAATAAAACCATTTACAAGCTTAATAAGAATATTTACAAGCTTTGACTCAGAGCCTCCTCTGTGAGACGCTACCACGTCCTCCCTTCCTGCTGGAGATGTGGCATGATTCCATGCACGAAGGAATGTAAGACTCACAGGGTGAGAAAACTATCAGCAAAGTGGGAGTTCAGTTCGGACAGGAGAGGGGGGGTGGATTCTACGCTTTGCTCCCTAATCGTTTTATTTGCATTTCAAATGTCAAAGCATGCTTCATAGAAAAAGTGGAAACGTTGATGTAAACAGGGACTGACACCTTGCAAGTGCCAGAATACTCCCTAAATAATCACATTTCCTTCTGGGCCTTCTCATTCTATAATAGAGCCTGGAGTTTCTCTTTTTTCTTTACGTTCATGGAGTTCCAAGGAGCAAGAGAGTGCCCTCCAACTAGTGTAGCAGATAATTTGGTGACTAAGACATTTTCCCAGAAAGCAGCAAAGTGGGTTTCAACTCCATACAGTTAAGAAGGGCACCAGATCGACACCTACCACTGCTTGGGTGAAAAAATGCTCTGAACCAGCAGCTATCACAAGCACTTCTTGCAGTAGGGTTTTGAAATAAAATAGTGCGGGACATTCTACTATTTCAACACCTAGATGCAGGCAGGGCAAACACTGGGAGAACGTGGAGACAGCTAACAGAGCTTTATCCCCCACCCAGCCTACCTACTGGGACATACAGCCCTACCACAACGGGGAAGACGCTGTGGGGTACCAACCCGCTCCCACTCTCACCATTACAGCCACAGTACTCACAGCAGCAGGCACAAACTGGAGACAAATATGTGAAGAACTTGCCTGCCACGTATACAAAGTGGCGTTGCTCCACTGAGGCAAGGGATTTTAGGCACGTTCATCTACTTACTGTTTCTGAGTGGACCCCCAGTCAGAGTAAAAAATGTTCAGTCTTTTAAAAGTTCTGATGTTGCCATATACTGGAGGGAGTCAAGGTAAGTAGCACCGTTCTGGATCTGCGACGCCAGCGGCTGGCTACATAAAAGGCATAGTGACACCTGCTTTTAGTGGCTTGCAAGACTTTCATTGTCCTTGGCAGTCGGCTGTAAGGTAATTTCTTATATGAATGCATTCTCCTTTAATTTACAGTTTCATGCTTTATGCTTCATGCTTCATAGAGCCTTCTCTACAACAAATAAAGGCAATGTAGGCATTTATTTTTATTTAGTATTAATGAATAGTGAAACCTCTCATTTACACTCACCTTTATCTTTTGAAATACATGCTTTTATACCCTGATTTTTTTGAGGACTTCCAGGATTTTTTATATTGTTTTTCTAACTTCAATGCACACAAACAATTTAATATACTAGCTGTCATGCTTTTAGCTACCTATTTTTAAAATGCCCTCCCTTCTCTTTTTGTTTTTACCCTAAAATTCTGGGAAAAAAAACCCAACCAACCAAACGAACCCACAAAACTACCAAAACAATTTTTATCTTGTATAATACCTGACCCAGGTCTCCAAGCAGTTCTTATCTATGAAAATAATTTTATTCTGGATAAGGCAAACCCAAAAGATTTCACTGCTTTATAAAGAGCAGATACTTGAATTAGAAGATTAGACACAGCTTTCACAGCAGAAGAGATGCCCCGTGCACTCTGCCACTTTCCCCAGTACCAATGAAAACAGTGGCTAGATTAGGTTATCCAGGTCTCTGCCAAGCCAAGTCTTGAGTAATTCCTGCGAAGGACATTCCACCACTTCTCTGAGCAACCTGTTCCAGGGTTTAGTTGTTCTCGTGGTGAAGAACATGTTTCATAAACCCACAGGGAATTTCCCCTGAAGTAACGTGTGCCTGTTGCCTCTTGTCCTGTCACTGTGCGTGCCTGAGAAGAGGGCACCTCCTTCTCCACCACAGCAAGCACCCTTTCAGGTACTGGAAGACTGTGACTGGATCCCCCCAAGCCTTCTCCCCTCCAGGCTGAACAAACTCCACTCCCCTGACCTTTCTTCTAGGGGAATTCTTCACCTTCTGCCTTTTACTAACTTGCTCGGGAAGGTCACCCACAGGAGCATATTGAACAACAACTTCTGAACGTACCTATTTGGAAAGTAAAGAAGAATCCCTTCCCAGACCTCAAAAATAAAATCAGCTTCTCCCTCAAGCAATTTAAAATTATTCACGTACTGTGTCATCTTCCTTCAGAAAAAAAAATCTAGTCTTCAAAGTAAACAGCTTTAAATCTTGTAAGGTGCACAAGTGGGTCAGACACGAGCCGTATAATACGTATGTGCATGGGGCAGAAGGAAAGAACGAAAGGCTGGGTTTGAAGGGAACTGGCTTCTGAATTATTTTAACAGCCCATGAAGACACCATGTGGAGTAATGCAAAATAACAGGCTTAGAAGTAAAGTATGATCAAAACTAGAGTTATAACCAGCTTCTTTTTGACACGTCTGAGATAATTTGGGCCCAGCATTACATTTTCTATACTTTGAAGGAAGAGAGAAACAAAGGGACAGAGCAGGCACAGGAGCACAGAGAGTTACAAGACTGTTATGGTACTGCAGTACTGCAGCAAAAATGGCATTTCCTCGCCCTGATCGTTCTTTGCAGGCCTAGATACACATTTGTAGCCTAACAGCTGAATACTATTTTTGCTCACTGTTGGATGAAGACAGTCTCAACCACAGCATTTTAGCTGCATTTCACATTTTAATTCCACTGCAGCTTAAAAACAGCGTTATGTAGTATATTTGAATCTGATTTTGAGAATAGCTGTTTTATTTAAGTTATGACAAATGTCTCCTATGGAGCCCAGGGCACCAGGTGGATAACCCAGAATGGAAACAAGCCCTATATCCTTTACAAAGATCAGCAGAAACTATCTCCTTCAAATCTTTACGGTTTTAAATAAGCTAACAAAACCCAGAAATAGTTCTAGAAGTCTCCACAAAGCTTCTCTTCAATCAATGCCCACGGAATTAGTGTTTTAAAAACTCTCTAAGAATGACAGCGTTGCAAAATATAATTAAAAATGAAAATGGAGGAATCGTCTGAGATCCAGTCGTGTGGCAGTACAAGAATGTCTCTGCCACTAAACACACCAGAAGACTCACTATTAAAATGTGAATGAGGAGGCAGCAATTCCCCATATTAAGTGCAGAGAGGTGCAAAGAATCCCATAGTAACAGCCCCAAACAGATGCATTCTACAAGATGCAGACAATGTCTGGAGATTCCCACACAGCCCCTTCTCAGCTCTCCCTCCCCTTTTTGCAGGGACACTCTGGATGGCAGACACGTATAAGCTGGTACACAGGGGGAAAAAATATAATGAAAGAGTCAGAAAAAAGAATAATTTCATTTGTGGGTCTTCCAAATCCGTATCTCACAGAAGCAAACCATGCAAGGTGAACTATTGTAACCTACAATGTGAAAATACTACATCAGTTTGCTTAAAGACTTATTTCCCTTACTTAAAGAAAAATTATCTATACAATTTTTTTAAAAAACCCAAATTGGGAAAACTGTGGCCAAAAAAGGAAATGTTGCAAAATACAGACACAGAAGAGTAAACAGCCACAGAAAGGATAAAGATGGAGCCAGATTTAAAAGGATAAAAATAGAACCTAACACCTCCTTACCATTCAGAAAAGTGGCAAAATGTTCATTATCTAGTCGACACTTGCAGAAACCAAGTAGAAGTTTAAAAACTAGTCAAATCAAACTCCCTGAAGAATTACTGGGTTTTGTCTTGACAGGCTTCAACAAAAATAATAAGATGGCAACTAACCACCAAGAAAGAGCTGTGAAGACAGGGCTAGGATCTGTACAAGATTAAGCAGTAGAATAGACAGAGGTTTTTTGGCATGTTACGATACTGTGGTTAACATACAGTGAAAAGAGAATAGTATCTCAGAAATCGTGGCTCACTTAACGAGTTACTCCTGATTAACAGCAAGGGGCAAGTCTAAAATGAAGGTGGCAGGAAGGTGCTTTGTTGCTGTAATAATGGTAGACATCTAAAGTTCACTGTGCATAGTGTCTGTTATGATTATTACTAAAAAAACTGTTCACTCGGACATGGCTGGTCCTTACAGTGACTTCATTCACTTACAGCTTCTCTTCACAGCCGTAATAATTCCATACAAGCAAAGACAAGCTCAAAGATATTGCAGTCACCAGGAGTTCTCTTGGACAGTCAGGCAATGTAGTAGTCCAGGATATTTTCAGTGAATTCAGGATATTTTTATCAGTAGTGACAAATGCTACAGGAAGGAGGAAAATAATGGGTCTGGCAGCAGTATTAAAATGCTGCCATTTTTTTCATGTTCCTCAAATTACAATCTTATCCCTTGTATTATCAGTATTTGTAACTTTTTAATTTTAGTCTAACTGAAATCCTGTTCTCATTTATATTGTATCACATTTATTGTGCTGTTTGTCTAAGTAACATCCTGTAGAGGCGAACTCAACTGCTTAGTTAATCTGTGCTGATATAGACGCTTGTCTGCTTGCTTCACATGCTCAAAAATTGTGTGTGTCTCAAAAGGTCTCCATTTTCCCAACGGTATTAGCTTGGCCTACAAGACTGTCGTATCTCTACCGACACATTTTGCCACAGCATCGGCCTTTGAATCGCTGCTTCATAGCTTCTTCAATCTCCCGCATTTAGGAGCACAGTACGAATACGCTGTATTTAGGAATATAAGAAGTGTATGCTGGGTACCGTGTCTTCCTCAACGCTCTTCGTTAATTAGTGAGCCTTTTATGAGACAGCTCTGCTCTCCTTGACTTCGCTGGGAGGAAATAGGAGCTTAGACGTCTCCTCCGCAAATTGTACGGTGCCGGCCTTTTAATGTCTTTTCCCAGGAAATGCCTTTTCTCCCACATACTATTTCTTATCACATCTGTTCCCCCTTCTGATACCTACAAGTAAGTCCTTTTTGGGATGGGATGGGAAAGTGAATTTAGGAGTGTGTCTGGTTATTCTAAATACGAGGAAAGAAAAAAAGGAACATCTGGTTTACAAACCTTTAATTTTCAATAGTTTAGGCTCAGTTACTCAAGCACAGAAAAAATATTCTCCCAAGAAATTCTATTGAGAAAATAGTTCCAGCATACTATTGTTTCCAGCTGGGCTTAGTGTGCCTTCTAGGGAGAACTCGTATTTTCTAAGTCAGAATCTCTCTCAAAGATGTGTTGGAAAAGGTGAGGCCATAAATCTGCGACAGGTCCAGATGTGCCAGACTCTGCTGCCTAGAAGCCGGATGCTTATTTTTATAAATGCTTCCATGGTTTGTCTGGGCAGTTTAATGCAATGCATGTACACTATAAGAAAATCACTCGAAGTACGTCTGGTAAATATGTGATGTATAAACTGTACATAAAAGGCACAGAGTTGAGGATCAGAAGCTGTAGCTCAAACATTTGTTAGAATTTTGCTCACAGGTCATAAAAACAGGAAAAAGCACAGTCTGCTGCTATTCAAGCTTATAAGATTCAAGCTATCCATATACATCTCCGCATTACCATGTGTACGTACCCTCCACGACAGCTTGTGAGCAGCTGAACAGAATACAGATGCAGATTTTATGACTTTTTGGTTTATCATTACCCCCAAAGAAATATGTCTTTCTCACTACACAAGATATTCAGAACAAATTTTTCCCTAAAATAGAGGCTTAATGTTGAAAACGGGATTTTTTCAATTAATGAAATTTTCAATTACCTGTAAAATGTACAGACATACATATATACTTCCTTTATTCCCTTGAGACATTAACATTTGCTTTCACCACTGTCGACAAACCATTTTCTTTCAGTACCATGTGTCATTACAATCTGTAACCTTTTTCTAGAATTCCTGCCATACCTTTATTTCCTTTTTCCCCTTAATAGCATTATATAAAATTGTTCTTCCTCATCTTTTGAATACCACTTCAGTTAACAAAACCACTGATTAATTTTGGTTGGAGCCTGGAATACTCATTACTCTTTGAAAAAATAAAATAACAAAACAAAACAACTCCCAAAATAAAATAAAATAAAATAGAATAAGTAAAAGTTTGACAACTTCTTTACAAATATAACTTTCATGAAAAATTAGAAGAAGCATAAACCACTGTCCTCACCCCAGTGTTCAGACTTTCCTAATGGAAATTAATACAATGTGTTTATGAAGTGTTTAGAAAAATAATTCAGGCAACCCAGCATAGCATCATAAAGTGCTGTCATTCTTAGATGCCTGAATTAAACTGGTTACGTGCCTTACACAGGATGTAAAAAAGTACTTGTTGAAGAGACACCAAGAACTTGGGAACAGTTACTTGAAATCAAAATCTAGGCTTTGGACTTCTATTATTTGGGATTACATCAAGGTCAGCTATAAATTCTGACTAAAAGAAGTGATTGTTCTAATAGTAGAAAGCAGCCACTACAATTTTTATACTGTTCATAGTACTACTGTGACACCGAGCTCTGCTATAAACAAGAGCAATGTGTCATGAAATTTTCCGTGAGTATCCCCAGAAAGAAAATGCAGCAGTAAACATCATTAGTCGAGTGAGACCTACACATCATAAGCAATAGGCGAGAGCCCAGGAAGGCCACAAGGTTAAAATGCTTTGTTTGAGTAATTACAGGATTTGAAGGATTAAGCTGAACCGAAAGATTTAAGGACATGGAAGGATTAAAGGGAGAAATAAATAAATTAAATTGAAGAGAATGAAGGTATAGAAGGCAGCACAAAAAACCTATTACAGTCTGTAAAGTTTTTGAAATGAGAACTGTTAAATAAAATAATTGCAATTGAAGGTAACAGGATTTTGCTGCATTGGTTGTTATTCAGTAACTGAATCTGCAGAGACAAATATTTTCAAAAGAGGATCTGTATGTTTCTGGGATTAAAGACCTAACAAAATAAGCACATATTTGAGGTGAAATGTCTTAGCCAACTCCTTTGTATCCTAGAACATAAAGTCATTGTGTACTCTGGAGCTGCTGTGAAAGTGAAATCCTGGTATACAAACCATGGATGAGATCACAACCACCACAGCCTGTTACTGAAATCTGAGGATTCCTGCCACACGGAAAATGAATTTAAATCTTTACCTTATGCCACCCTGAGTTACAACATTTGACAAAGCTAGCGAAGCTTGTCTGTGTTAAACGCCCACCGCCCTTGCGCGCTATTAATAGTGAGAAGTCGCTGACTACATTCGTCCCGAAGGAAAAACTACAGGCTCTGTTTCTCGAATATTGTGCATAAGAAAAATTATTCAAGGGTTATGATGCCTGGGTGATCCACAGCTCATGAGGTAGCGTTTGGCACCACCTCCTGGTCACTGCGGGAAAGCGGGAGAAACTAACGTTTAAACTAACTTTTAATTCATTTTTACTGGACACATCAGGGACCAGCCCAGTTTTCATGTGAGGGGGAATGCCTGCGGTATTATTGCTTCATCGTATTATTAATTATGGGTCTGATACTGTCACTCAGATACCTGACTTCAAACAAAGCAACCCAGAAAACCAGATCCTACATTCTGCATGCATTGTCTTAAATCTCTTCATTGAGGTCTAGGTGTTAACTTCTCAAAATTATTAAAAAGCATCGTTTTGCTTCAGGAACATTAAATAAAGCCTCAAAATGGTTAGTATTGGTTTATTATTCCATATTAAAATAAAAGATTATAGTTACAAATAACTATCTTTGATATCAGCATTTTCTTAATATTACAGTAGGGATTTTTTCTTTCTCTCTTAAGCGCCTGTTTAACTTGTTTGGGTTTTATTTTCATTCAGATAACAAATTGCTTCAGAAGACTGGAGATTTAGACACTAGCCCCATTCACAGATTCTGTAATTACACCTGACTTCATTTCTGAAATAGGACATGGATGGAGCGGTCCGAAGTGCTATGTTACACAGAGTTCCAACTTGGCATACTGATTCCTAAGTTGTTCTTCATGATGTCAGCCTGAGCTAACCTGTCTCTGATCGGAACAAGGCAAAACCACTATACACTGGAATAGAGCATCTCTTTCAGCTGAACTACGTCCTGTGCGAGCACTGCCGTCGTACGCCAGCCAGAAACACCACTGATGGAGAGCAGCAGGATTCTGCAGGATGGTGATACCCGCTTTCCCACCTCACAGAAAAGACAAGTCACTTCTCTTATGAGCTGTTGTTGTTTTCAGCCAAGAATTATCGGTTGTTTGCTTTTTTAAAAACTATCTTTTTATAAACTGAATATCCCCAGCATCTCCTGACAGCCCACATTGACAAATTTTCCGACGCTCCCTTCGGTGTGCTGAGACCTGACCATTGGGTTTCTAGTGGGATTTTCAGTCCTCGTGTTCATTTGGAGCTATTTGTGGTGTGTTCGTTCTCACAGTGGGGTTTGTTGGGGGTTTTTAATTGTAAAGCTGTTCACCAGTAGCAGGGATCACTACTGATTTCCCTCATGTGGGTCACTGACCAGACACCAGATGGTGGAAATATTCTGTTCCTGCTAATCTGGCCCCGAGCTGGCAATTCAGAGGTGAAAAGCTTTATCCCATTACCAGCTGCCTGAGCCATCCTGTCTCCAGCCTGCAGGCTAAAGATTAAACAGCTAATAGTCTTGAAGTAACTACCACCCCCTCAAATACCCCATCTACTACACATCCCAGGCGCCTACCGGGCAGATCTAGGAGGAGATCCACAATGTTAGCACACTTTATTGCATTTAAATTCTACCTAAGGAGGAATGAAAAAAAAGCGGGGCTGGTAAAATAATAGCATCAATTGGGATAGTGCTACGTACGCCACAGCTGGGAGGAAAAGTTTACTGCAGATAAAACACCTGAAAGAATAGAAAAGACAGGAAGGCTGTTTGTGAGAAATGGAACGTGGAGAGAAGGGAGGGAGCATCATAACAAAGAAATACAAACACGAATGGAAGGCAGAAAATATTAACATGCAACTCCCTCTTGCAGGTTTCAGAAAAACCCCACAGTATCAGTATAACACTACACAATCATAACACCTTAATCATTTCTGAACAGTAGAACGAGATTTTTTCCGGCGAACTTATCTGTCCTCTCCTTACAGTTCTTTGCCTCTGCACAAGTACTTTGCTTTGCTGCATATTCAAGCTTCTCAGTTTTTATACATTAGATGTCTGCATAACATTCAAAATCACTGCCAAAATTTCTGTTTCCCACCATAAATTGCCAGAGGAACTACTACACGTTTGTAATTTGGAGTTCATGGTAGCTGCAAAGGAAACAATTCCTGAGCTTGCTTATATCCAGACTCAATCACTGAAATTCTTTAAAAATGCAAATGTGTTTAATACCAACATAATTTTTTAAAAGATGAGAACACAAGATGAAGGCACTAGAAGGTTATTTTTCATATGCAGATATGTTTACATTCCTGTACGTTAGATCTGCACATATCTGGATCTACATTCTTTCACTCCCGCAGAAAAACACGACTCAGATTACATACCATCATCTTACAAAATCCTATTACGCGATAATTACCTTACCTCGTTAGACTCTCGTACCCATCTGGAAGGTTTGACTCTTCAAACCTGTCAAGCAGTGCTCAAAGAACTCATTTACAAGGGAACCATGAAATTAACTGTGCAAAGTCTGCCTCTGGGAGCGGGTAAAGGGCAAGCGTAGCTCCTTGGTGCTACCTTAGATGTCTTAGTGTTCATTCCTCACTTTGTCTTTCGTGCTGCTTCACTTACAGCAGGTACAGGAAGTCGTGCGGTGTATCTAAGTGCTTGGTAGGTTTTATTTATGACAACCTGCTCAACTCATTGACAACTGTGATGTTTCCAAGGTCTGCAAACACCTCGCCTTTTGTCCATCAAGCCATCCATCACATCACACCATGGGCCGTAGTAACAGCAGTGAAAAACAGTAGTGAAAAGGTTGCATGTCAAAATAACACACTTCAGGTCAGAGTTTATGATGTGAAGCAGGAGCAAAGCCAAGGGAGATGTGGAATAAATCCACTTTTCCTCCATTTATCACTAAAACAAGCCATTTTTCTCACCGGCTTTAGGATGTTATGCCAGATCAGAGAGAATCTCGGCATCCCCCAAGCCTCAGGAACACTGAGGCTACTCGCAATCGGTTACAATCCGGAGCTGGCGTGGATTTCTCAGCCAGCTGGAGCATCGCGCACATAACCGCGCCTCGTCATTAGTAGCCTGCAGACACGGAGGGCAGCGAGGGCTGGGAGGTCCCTGATACGATATAAATATTCCAGGCTCATTAGGCACCAGCAAGCTTCCACTGCGCTGAGCAGCACCAAGCTGGAAAGCAACACCGCACGCCACAGCACGGGCGGCAGTGACAGCTGCAGTGCGGGAACGTCGCGCCAGCTTAGGCGGTGACCTGCCCCTGGCCTCCTCTGCGGGTGCTGCTGCGGTTGAGGGGCT
>NW_010397153.1:0-389 GCF_000710305.1 Buceros rhinoceros silvestris
ACCCGCGAAGGAGAGCGGGAGCGAGGCGCCGGCGGAGAGTGGCCGTGAGGGAGGACAGGTTGAGGAAGAGCAGGGAGAGGGGGAAGAGCAACATTTATCTACCTGCGGCTGGAGCGGGGCGGGAGCAGCACAGGAACCAGCAGCCGCCCCGGAGTTGTCGGGCCCTCCTCCGCCCCCCATCCCGGCCTGATCCCTCCATCTCTGGCACATAAGAAGTTTCCTAGGCTTGAGGCATATTAGCTCTCGTGCACCCTGTCTTGTGAGTAACAATATTTCAGGGTAAAGCTTGGGATCTTGGTTTGCTGAAAGGATAAATTCTGTGTTGATGTGGATAGCGAGTGCCCCTGTAGATTTTCACTGGAGCCCAAGACCAGAACATGGAGAATGAT
>NW_010397153.1:432-8236 GCF_000710305.1 Buceros rhinoceros silvestris
GTTGATGTGGATAGCGAGGGCCCCTGTAGATTTTCACTGGAGACCAAGACCAGAACATGGAGAATGCTCCATCAAGTGTGTGGTCTCATATGTTACTTGCACGTTGAGGCTATCTTGTTTATTTATTTATTTAAGGGATAGGTATTTTCAGCTTCGTTGTGAATATTTCCTAGATTATTTTTTAGAAACTCCTCCCTGAAAAATTCCTGCAAGAAATAAATTACTTTTTAGCCAACCAAAGAGCGAATCAAGACTTAGATCCTAGCCAGGGGGTCTAATGTGTAAATTAAAAAAAAATCCTAAAAATATTTTAAGAGATAAAAAATGAAGAAGTAAGCACACAAGCTGCTCCCACTCTGGGATGAGTAACTTGCTCAGGCTGGTGCCATGGCTCTTTAAAAGCTCCTAGACAATGATCCGTGATACAGTCATTTTACTTACTATAGCAGCAACGGCAGAACTTCTCCATGTTCTTTCAGGGCTGAAAGACACTGGAGAAAAGAAACTTGAGTACACTCCCAAATCTACAAAACCGCTGTGCCCTATGGAGGGGAAGCCTGTTGGTCTCACTATTCTACAGTACTGGTATTTTATATTTTTATTTTAGTTATATTTCTTGCTATTTGCATTTATTTGGGGTTCTCCATTTCTCAAGATCGATAGAGGATTTT
Organism: Buceros rhinoceros silvestris; assembly: GCF_000710305.1. Taxonomy (NCBI): domain Eukaryota; kingdom Metazoa; phylum Chordata; class Aves; order Bucerotiformes; family Bucerotidae; genus Buceros; species Buceros rhinoceros. The sequence goes on from NW_010397153.1 coordinate 1,104, forward strand.
GATTTCCACTTTTTAGGAAGCAGCACAGACAGAAGCTTCAGGATGAACAAAAATGGTCTTTCTTTACAACAGATAACTAAAAGAAAAAACCCCAAAGCCAACACCACATAAAATGCTGATGCATGAGGTTTACAGCACAATATAAAGTCAACCCGTGGTAACCCCACTTTGGCTCTGAAGAACACAGCAGTATTTTACTGAGACTGTGAATCTGCTGAATTCTTCTTGTACTGGGAGCCTGTACAAAATAGTTGATACAGAGCTGCCAGCTTAGTTTACCAAAGTAGCATGTGAAGAGGGACGTAGCCTTACAGTCATTATTACTTTGGAATTCTCCAAGATCTCACAGTACTAGAATTCTTTTTTTAGATGATAAACATCAAATTCATGGCAGGATTTACCTTCATTGAGAATCACTAGTCTTGTCCTTAAAATGCAGAATTTTTAATACTGAATGTCAGCATTTTTTAATTTTGTCTTTCAAGCTTATTCTCACATCTTCCAGTTCAATGCAGTCAGAACCCCAAAACTGATATCTCCTGATAGCTTTCAATTTAATCTCACTGTCAGGTATCACACTTGTAGTTAGGCTTGATGCTACAGCATGTTCCTATTGTTGAAATAAATACTGTTCTAATACTTGCAAAATCCAGAAGAGGTGCTCATGTTTTCACTTCTGTCAAAGTGCTTAAGAACCAATGTTATTAAGGTAAAACCGAACCACTGAAATCTGCAAAGGGACTCACAGGTGTTGCAGCCTGTGTGCTGTAGTTGTGTTTCAGCTTGCATTCTTTTCCATGACCTGCCCCAAATGCTGCCTAAATAGGGATACAGTGAAGGAGAAAGACATGTATTCTCAGTACTACTACAGAAAGTGAGGAGACAGTGACCTGTGTATAAATTTGAAGATAGAAATGTATTTCTCAATTTTGACTCACCAAAAATCATCACAAAAAAGAGGGGAAAAAAGAGATACAATTTTCCATGGGAGTCAAATTTCCATCTAATAGCTCTGCCAGCCTGTAAGTGGCTATTACTGAACTTCCTCACACACAACACAAAGTCTAAGCTGTGAACACCATGCTGTTTTGAGGGCTTTATGGCATAATGTCTTCAGTAAGTTTAGAGCTTTATTAAAAGTCCATGGACATTTCTTAACAACCATAAGACAGAAAATGTTAAAAGACTTAGGATCTGGGGAAAAGAACACCCAAATGATCATGCAAATACACCCCCCAAAAAGGACACATAGCTGCCAGAGGAGTTAGGTGGCAGGTTTCATATTGATAATGGTGAACACAAAGTACAGTTATTGAAATGTATTCACCACTGGCCAGGAGCTGGTCCTAGCAATAGCGGTGAAAGCTCTATCAACAATGAAAACCTTATGAAGAATTTGATATTTTCACTCCCTCTTGGGCTGGTGATACACAAGAGGGAGGGACAATACCAAATTCTTTATAAAGAGAACATGCTGAAGGCCTCTTCAATAGTGAGAAATTCAGGAAAGAAGAAGGAAGTCTACCGTGCTTTACAAATACTTGCAATCATGGCATACTGTTATAAACTGGTTAAGACAATAGCTATGTACTATGAACAATTGGTAAAAATCAAGCTTTTGAAAAATTATGCTTGTGTTCTGCATGCCACAAAACAACCACCCAAAACTTTTCTGAGGTAGAACTAATGAAACATTTTACAAAATTTATGCAAGCAACAAAAAGCCCCAAACTATATAAGAAGAGGAACTGAAGTGTAGCATCCTATTTTGCACTTGAATTTGGCATATTCTACAACCTTTTACTCATAAGAGTAATCCTTCTTAATACAGAGTGGTATTTAACTTCAGAGAGTTAGTTCCAAAAAGAAGCATTAGGCCCAGAGTAGTTCAAAGCAGACAAATTTAGCAGGTTGAAATTTCAGTGAGCTGAGAACAAGAAGTTCAGGAAAGCAGACAGAGTACAGTTGGGAGTATTTAAAAGGGAGGTGAAGGAGCAGCTGAAAGTTTGTAGTCAAGTCCTGGAAAATTATTTCTTAAGCTTTTAGCAAAAAACCAGCTGGGGAATCTGAATAGTCACTGACTGGGTTTTGATTTGGTTGGGTTTTGTTTGGTTAGTTTGGCTAAATGGGGTTTTTTTAATATTTAAGAAAAAGTATACAAACCGGGATGATTTTTATCTTGTTTCAGGAAATCGACTTTCTATTCTGCTATATTTATTTTGAATTTGAATATCTGGGATACCTAGACACTGTCTCTAAACTATTAGATGTTTTTGCTGGCAAAGACAAATAAGCAAGGGTTGAAGTCTGGCTTTGATTTTTGTGTATCGGTCTATATCCGCTTAAGGTAAATAGCCCACTCCCTGTATTCTTGTCTTTGTTTAATGTGGACTATTTTGCTGAATTCAAAATATAGAAAAATTATAGAAAGACAGCACCAGAGCTGAGAAACTAAGGACTAATAGAACTGCTGCTGCACTGAATTATGCTATTAGCACTTTGCAAATGAAGTTTAGTCAGGGGTTTACAGGTTAAACCACAAGTACTAAGAAAATAAAGTTCAAATTACTTGACAGTATGTAAAATACAACCTCAGCCACACTTTTTGTCCCACTTATCCACAGCTACTTGGGCATTCAACTTAGCACATTACATTTTGGGACACTGTACAATCTTTTAAGATATTGCTAGTTCCCCAGAAATAAGGGCATGGGCAGAGAGATTCACGCAGAACATATGTAAAGATCAGCATGTTGTAGCGTTTTTGGTCGTAATTGCACACCTGCTTTTCTTCACTTGTAATTTAACCAAAAGCACATTTTCCAAGTTTTTTTATTAATATTCTACCGTACCACGAATTACCTCATAACAGAAGTAGTGAGGAGCTGCTTATTGCTTCTCTGGCATATGTAATTGAACTCAACTTACCTGCAACAATTATGCAAATGAAAACAGTTAGTGAAAATCAAATTAACAATCAGAAAGAACTGCCTGCATCTTACTTTTATGCCTGGACTTGCCACCCATTTATTTGTTAACCTGTGAAAAAAAGGGAATTATGAAAGAGTCTGAAAATATTAGGGAAGGGCAAAGAACAGCAGCCTGCTCTTCTTCTGTTATGAACAGGCTAATTCAGTCTGAAGTAGTGTGTCTTTAGAGTGTTATCCTAATAAAGAAATACCGGCCCCTGTTTTTTGTTGTGGATAAGTCAACAACAGAATAAAGCTGCACAACTGAAACTGGGCCAAGCAAGGGACAATCTGGACTGAGGTTTAAATACAAAGATAGCACCTCTGACTCCGGAGGTGACTAAGTTGCTATAAACTGGGAAAGCTTGCAGGAAAAGGGTTACAATACTTGTAAGTATATTTTTCCCTCAGAATCTGCTGCTAGTCACAGCAGAGAAATTATAATGGGTTAGGCAGACCCTTGGTCTGACCCAGAAAATTCTGCTCATATATTATGTAGGTTAGAGATGTACATGTAACTACATATCTGCCAGCAATTCCTGCTATAAGACCATGTTTTTTATTGTGTAAAGTTTTGCCGAACATGGCAACCTGCTTCAGACAGAACATATTTCTGGAACATTTCAGCTGAAACTTATAATTACGGATAGTAGATGTTGAAGTAAGGAAAAGGTGGAGCTCTAGGGGGAACCTGGAAATCCTCAGGGCCTTAGCCAGAAAGCAGAAATCAAGAGGAAAAAAACCCAAAAAGGTCATTAGGAAATACAACCCAGCTGAATTAGACTCAGTGTAAATGAGATAGAAGCTGAGCAGCTCTGAAACAATGGGGCAAAGCACCAGGAACAGGATGAAAATGGAAACTGGAGCTGGCTAACTAAACAGAATGACACAGGGAAAACACAGGTTTGGTTGTGGACAATTTTGGAAGGAAAGAGCTGAGCAAGTGAACTATAGGGGAGGAAAGCAGAAGAATCCATATATGATGGAACCTGGAATGAAGATTTAAACCTCACTTTTCTTCTGCTGCTGGAAATACCTATGAAGCGTTTGGCAAAAGCCTCATTTCCTTTCTGTACTAGTGTAAATGAAGGCTGCAATCTTACCAATGTTCACAGGCATGCCATTCATTAATGTACTGAAAAATCAATGTGATATATTTAAAAGGTTTCAGTTGTACTGGTATTGCCAGAGTATTAGGCTGCAATTTGTGGTTTTGTATTTCCTTTTAAAATATATAGGAAATCACACGCATCATAATGAATACTTGCATTATTCATAGAATGATCATGTTCTATAAAATCTCAATTTGGTCTTTATACAGTTAGAAACCCCATCATACATTCACAGATCCAGGTCTCAAGTATGCATCAGATTTGTATAAAGAGGACATACTACATGTCTTCTGGAAAACAGAAGGTGAATTGAGACCTGAAGATAACCTTGTTGTCAAACCCTGTTGACTTAAAAATAAGTCAATGGTGAATAGACTATGTCAGATCTCAAAATCAATAATGTTTTAAATTCTATCCTTACTTTCCTGTCCATAAAACCAGGATCATACTTCCATCTCTAAGGACTGTGTGGGTACTGCTAATATTTGTGTAACAGCCGAATTTTACAAAAACATTTGATAAAACATTTGAAAAAAAAGAGCAGTTGTTATTCAGGAGGTGTATGAATAGTGTATAGAATGTTATGGAACCGCATTTGAAATGAGTCATTAGCAAGACACTGAATTATGCTATCATTAATTGAGCACCATCATGTGGGAAAAAATATCATTGTTGTTTGTAGGAAAAACATTGTTTAAAAGAGAAATGTACTTCTATGCACAGAATCGACAACATTCAAAGCTGTATAAACAATATCTAGGTTGAATGAACGTTGGTTTCCATCAGGAAAGAAAACTAAAAACCCAACTAAACTAAGCCCAAACCCTCAAAAAATTTTTTCTAAGAATATAAAATACATATATATATAAAAAAATCACACTACACTTTTGGAGATTCAGTTGAAGATTATGGTTAACTAAATGAGAAGAGTTTTCTTCTCAATATCTATGCAAGAAGATAGAGAGAAAGTTGGATTTAGAAGAGACCGAAGCACTGTAATGGCTTCTTTTAGTATTTCCTGGATATGAAAGGTATCACATGCCTGTTTTCCTCACTATGGCATTGAAGATAATGTTGATTTTAAAGGATTTTTTAGGTTATTCTACAGCTCAGAACAACATTCCTAGTTTAGTTCACCTGTTAATGACGAGTATTTTTTTTATTCCCAATTCTTTCCTTTGAATAATTATTGAATACAAATGTAGCTGTTGGAAATATTCTTTATAGTAACATCACAAATGCACTTATTTATGATGCGGTACCCCAAACTACTTCAGTATAAAAAAAAATTATCTATTGCCTTTTATCTGCTGGACTTCAAAGAGCACAAAACCAGAATTATTTGCAAGGTGAGATCACGCTTAGTGAAAACAAAGGAGAATTCAGCCTAAAAGTATATGAATTGATACTGTTTGTATAGGAGTTATAGTAGGATGGTTTGAATAAAGACAATATACACAAGCGTAGCTCCAGCTATGGGATTTATTCTTAAGCATGATCTTCCTACATGCAGATTCAAAAAGTGGTTCCTCCCACAGATCCACAGGAGTGAATTAGAAATCATGCTACCATGCTCCCACACAGATATCCCAGAACACTGGGAAATAAGAATCTAAATTTCCTATCAGTGGAATTTCAGCTTAGCATCATCGCTTTCCAAGCACCATTATTAAAATACAACTCTGAAGACAGCACAAATTCCTTCACAATCGCACCTATTTTAAAATTATTAAATTGGATAAGTGGAAAATAATTTCTTCCATTCCCTTCTTGATATTTTAGGAACACAACTTATATAGTGCTTCAGCTTCAATATCGCTAAAATAACTCACACGGTTCAGCGGTATTCTTCATGACTTACACCAGTGCGGTAAAGAGCAGGGTAGGACCCACCAGCTGTTTGGACTTTAATAGTCTTTCTGACTTGCAAAAGAACACAGGTAATACTGGAAGTAATAAACAGCACGGCTATGCTGGTCCCCAGCAGTGTTGTGGTGCTAGTTCAAATTAAGATTTGGGTGGCCATTCATGAAGTGACAAGAGAGCAGTAACTGACAACAACATTGTTTTTTATAAAACCCTGCAAGTAACAAAAGACTACCAAGACACAGAAAACTCAGAACAAAACAGAGACTAGTATTTCATTAGATGTCTGCTTCGGTTTTGTTTTCAGCGCAATTGCTTTGACAGAGGATTTATGAATAAAAAGCCTGGGTAGCATTACTGGGTTTTATTCCTTCTTTCTTGGATTTTACTGCATTTAAAAAGTGAAAAATCTCATAATAATGAAGAAGAAGAAGATTAATAATAATAAGATTAATAGCTAAAATATGTTAGACAGCATTCAGGAGTTCCATGCTTGTAATGTAGAAGTATTTTTCTCTCTTCTATCATAAATACTGAAATTAGTACTATGATGATGAGTATATTTTTAATAGATATTTTAAATGAATACATAAATTAGACCTGACATATAGTTTTTCTACAAAAAGTCCTACTAGAGAGATGTAGGTCCAGGTTTTTAGACATTTAGTGGTTTTAACGGTAATTACAGATACCACTTAATTATAAAGCTTGTTTTGGGTGTGAAGTGAACAGTAAAAAACCTCCTCTCAAAGTTGCAATTAGCAAGCTTCACAGAAGTCAACAATAATCCAGATAATCAGTTTTATTTTAGGAAGCTTCCAACAAGGAAAACCGAGGGTTTAGCCCATTATATAATTATATTCAATTATTTTGTAGCCATAACATCTAAAGAATAACTGGACTATGTTTGTGAATTTCAGTTCTTTCAGCATTTGCTTTACACAGTAAGGGTTAACATGCATGGCACATCAAACGTAGTAGTTTACTCCTCCTCCTTCCCTTTTCAGTTTTCAAACATGATCTGGAGTTTGTTTTCCATCTTTTTATCAGACATTATAGTTGTAATTCTTTATTCAGGAGCCTAGAGGAAAAAAACCACCAAACATTCAAAAATTACGGCATTTTTTGTCAAAGAAAACCTCAGCAGGAGATAGAAAAGGAAAAATAGAAGAAAACATCTAGTAGG
>NW_010397153.1:8383-16240 GCF_000710305.1 Buceros rhinoceros silvestris
CTGTGATTGGTGCAGAAGTAACCTTTAGATTAAATTGATAGTGCAAGACATACGACACCAGGCAAAAGGGGTCTAAGTAGGATGCGATGATATCTAGGGAGAGAAGAGTGGGCAGCACACCAGGTGTAAGAGCATAAACAGCAGGAGATTGAGGCAATGCTTAGCTGTGCAGAGGCATAGCAAAAAAAAAAAAAAAAAAAGAAAAGAAGAACTACAGCATTTTTGTCTGTAACTGCAAGAGTTGTGAGAATATGGACTTCAGGATTAGGGTGACTTTTATGCTGGAATCAAGTCCATCTTGGTTTTGTGTGCTCTTCTTCTAGGTAACCCTCAAAAGGACTGAAGCAAAGTTTTTTAATTTTTTAAACTTTGGCTGAAGAAATCAGTCTTGAACTCTTATCAGTTCCAAAACTGGTTGCGCTAGTACACACAACACTTTGAACTTGGAGAATCCTTGGTTTTATTAAAATTTTGACCTTTCTCAATTATTTTCAATACTTCCAAGAATCTGGGATTTCAGATGTGTCAGTCCTCTGTATAAAATCCTTTATATACTTCTCTATGTTCCATCTATGATCAGTGACTTTGCTCTGTTCCTGTAACGGATCCAAGCGAGTAAAGCCCTACATATGTGCAGCTCTCTGTGCACAGCAAAATGAGTACTGTGTAATAGCTAGGTGTAGAGGATTAGACTGAGGATCACATTACAGGATTAGGGCAAATATACACGCAATAGATTTTGTAGGAAATGATCAGCCTTGCAGTAGATACGGTCTCGGAGCCCTATTTATAGTATAATCTATGCCCTAGTCAGGTGAAGTTAATATCCTAATCCTTTTTGCATACACTAGTTGGCATATTCTTGGTACAGTTTTCAAGACTAGTCTTTTATCTAGGGTGGCATTTGCTGTTGCAGTGCAGTTTAAAACTTGGTGCAGAATTTGTGTCAGGACTTTTTGTCCCATGAAGATCTGAAAACAGAGAAAATGAAGATGTTGTCCTGAGAAGACTCACAGCTTCTTCCAGCCTCATAATGAACAAAGGCACTAAAACCCATCGGCACTTTATTAGCATTTTTTTGAGGTTTTCTAGCCATGGAAAGGATTTACCATGGTCTTGTGAAACACATTTATTTCCCAAGAAATAGCAGGTTATTTTTCTGCTTAGACTAAAAACTTGTTCAGATTATTTCAGTCCAAACTTTCATTTGTGTCACACCAAGGGACAGAAGTCTATGATCACCTTCAGATTATTTGAATGAGTGTCAAACAGCAGAGGTGAGACTCATTCTATCTTTAGCAATACAGTGGGATCAAATAATGTGGAATCAAATCCAGGATGAGGTGAAATATGCAGCTTGACATTCAAGATTTGAATAGAATTCAATTTTCCACTTTTTCATACCATTTTTCTAGTGAAATGGGTCTACCAGGTTATTTATAGAAAGCCGCAATCAAAAGCCTTACAAAAATCAGGATTACACCTTTACTCAAGTGAACTAATAAATATATTAACGCTATGAGCAGGTATTTTTACATATACATGTACATATATATCTCTCTCCATATCTAATATCTGATCATCTGTCAGAAGAGGATCTATCTTCACAGTCAGGCTAGGTATTGTGGATTTCTATAGGTATCTTCTGCTTTGTTTAAAGCTGAGTATATGTGTAAACTTATAGGCGTAAGTTATGGTGTGCATTTTATCTGAATGGTATTAGCTTATATTATGGGCAAGTGTACTTTCCAAATAAACACCAAGGTTTCTATAATCCAAACAGGTGTCTTCTCACAAGAAACTGTGGTCAGATAATTACTAGACAAGGTAACATGCAAGTATTATCTATGCTCTGTGAGTGGTTGGGAAAAGATTTTTATAGCTAAAATAGCAGATTATAGGAATTACTGCTCTGAGCAGGGAATAATTACTCACAGTAGTTTTGTTCTGGCATTAAAAAGAATTTTAATATCTTATATTCTTTAAACAGTTGTAAGAAGAACTTTGTCATTTTCTCTCTTGCATTTGGTTATATAGATGGTACTTAGATGTTACATAATAAACTGTATGGAAGATGAACACTTGAAGAACTTGCAAAGAACTGACATGTAAATAGCCCAGCTTTTTCATGTGAACCTGAGACTAAATGCACTCTGCAGTGTTGGGATAAAACAAAAGAACTCTCTGACATGGCTTAATGTGGAAGAAACTTTATTTATCCAATAAGGTCTCCAAGACAGGGGCAGAGCAACATCACCCCAGAGTAGCTGCTTGTGACCAACTAGTTACTTGTCTGAAGAACTTCAGCAATAAGTCATGTTTCTTCCTCTCCTCATTCCAGTTACACTTTTTCTTTCCTTCTCTATGCCTCCATATTTTCCTCAGTCTAGATTGTCTTTCACAACTTCATAACTGAATTAATTCTGTCCTCTTTGGCTAAACAACTTGGCAAAGACTCATGTTGATATAGTAGTTCCCAGAGAGATTTAATTTAGTAAGTTTTGACTAATCCTGTTGTTCTTCATAAACATATAATTTCAAAACACTGAATACATCTTCTGAGTTTTGGATATTTGCATATTTGAGTACATATCCAGACTCTGGTATGAATATTCTACATTTGTCATAGGCACTAAATATTGATGTCCTTATCATGAAAGTCCAATCTCATACAACTACACATAGTAACAAAATTATTCTTAACACCTTTACTTTCTGGGCCTCTTATGCTACATGAAATTGCAGAAAACATAAGATTGCACTTTGATTTTAACACTCTTTAAACCACAACAGCAGCCACCGTGACATTTCAGATTAAGTATTACCTTCTTATTTTCCTACTATGAAGAAGATACACAACAATTTTTATAAGTTCTTGGATTATTAGTACCTTTATCAAATAATTTTGTGACTAATAGGAGAGAATTATTAGATGGTGTTCGATTCCTCCCTCTCCCTATATCACTGTTTCTTGACTAAAATAAAGTGCAAGGATCAGTTTCAGCCAGTTCAAACTTCTGTTAAGATCAGGTAAAACATTGAGTTCAAGGTACTAACAGCTAAAGACCAAATTTACAAAGGCTTTTAGGTGCTTGAAGAGGAAGGTAGGAAAGGTACAGGATTTTCAGAAATGTTTAACCACTTGTGTAATTTTGCCTCCTGGAGGTCGCTGTAAATACCATTGGAAGTGTGAGAAGGTGTTCTTACTTTCTCCTCCCCTGTGCATGAGAGAATTATTTACAGAAACTAGGACCCTCATTCTTCTTTTCCTGGATCTTATTATCTCCCCAATTTCTCCACACAACCATTCCCTCATCTTTACTTATCCAGCCCTTTTTGACAAAGATGAGCGAGGCAGGCTGCTCCCAGGAGCAATTTTCAGGGCAAGTCTGAAGAATGTGAAGTTCAGCAGACAATAGGAACTACTCAGGGCAATAACCTCTTCAGCCATCCAGTAGCAAAAGCTGAAGGAGGATGCAGACAGACTCTAAGCACTTTGGAAACCTGGCCCCTGAGTCATGTATGATCTGGGCCCTTGTTGTCTGATATAATAATGTCACTAAAAGAACGGCCTTACCATAAGCAGCACATGAATCATTTTCCCTGAGAATAAAAGACACATTTTGAAGAAAGATTCTGGAAAGAATTAGTTAAAAAAAAAAAAGGAATATTACTTTGGTCAAACTGTTTCCTCAAATGAAAGTTCAAGATAATGACCTACTGATTTGTATCAATTGCATCTTTCACATAATGTTGTGGAAGTGGAAGTGTGGTATAAAAGGTTTGAAATTAATTTCACATCTAGCCGGGTCTCCATTTCTATCACTTAATTGGGCAGTATGGTACTATGATTCTTACAAACAGCAGAATTTTATTCAAATTAATATTTTGACTGACTACAGTTTGAACTGCAGGAAAACAGCTTGTATATGCATATTTTGGACCAAACACTTCAATTCAGTGATATACGTGCTTGTTGCAAGTAGTCTGAATGCAGCTAGTGTAATGTTAATGCAGGGGGGTTTTTTAACTTACTTTTAAATATGAACGTGGAATCAATGCTTAGTGCCATAAGCACAAGCTTATGTTCTCCAGAGCTGATCCAGCAAAACACTGAAAACATATACTAATATAGGACTGCTAATATGCTTAGCATTAAGCTCTGATTTAGTGAAAGGGTTTTAGCACTTGCTCAAGTGTATTTTGAAAGATAAGCATACTGAAGTACTAAACTCTCACCACGCATTTTTCCAGGACTGTGGTCAATGTTTGCCCCCAGCCATAGCATGACCTGGTTACTTACATATTTGAAAACTCCTGAATAGACAAAAAGTCCAGCTCTCTGCTGGTGTAATTGCACTGATGGCACTGGAGTTACAACAAAGCTTCCAGCCCATGGCTTTAAACATTGCACAACATACAAATTTTGTAACTTCACGCTGGTCTATGTACTATTGCTGTCCCTGCAGGTGTCATGGACTCAGATCACAGGAACATTTAAAAGTTTAGGATGTGGGTTTAGATGAGCTAATAATTTTTAGATGTACGTGGAATTACTTTTTTTAGAGAAGAAGAATACATTTTTCTTAGCAGTTTTATTTATATGCTGTGAAGCCAACAATCCATTCTGTTTCCTTAAAAGCTTAAGAAAGTCATGGCAGCAAGTGTAATGTAGCAGCTGAATTTGGTAAAAGCTAAGAACAACACTTCCAACTACAGTCTGAACATAAAATTGGCACTAATGTTAGGTTTTTTTCTCCCTTACATGTTTTGTATTTTGCCTCATGACAATCCATTCTGTTTTTCTTTCATTATTATTCTCACCTTTTACATAGCCTAGGCACATTGAAATTCCCATGTCCCATTTCTAACTATATTTTCTCTTATTTTCTAAGTATATCATGTATGGTAAATTAGTTTCCTGGTCTGAGTTAAAACAGAACTAATTCTGTTCAGTGATTTTATTTTTCAGCTCAGTCTCTTCTAACTAACAGCACTATCTGAAGTTAACGGCATATTTTCACAGTGTCTGCTCTGAGAAGTCTTAACGCTTGATGTTCACAGCTACTACCAGGGACTGGTGTGCAGAAAGGCTCTTGTTTACACTTGCTCCTGTGAAGACCAAGGTCACTGCTAATCTTGTGTACTACTTTGGGCACATAGTAAGCAAGAAACTGCACTTGCAGGGAGGAGGGGACAAGACAGGTGACCCTAAACTGGCCGGTGGAATATTCCATTCCATAGACAACATATTCAATACGAAGCTGAGGGATCACAGGGTTCAATCTCTCTTCTTCAATGCCCAGCATCCAACGAGAACGCTAGCTCTTCTGCCTTTGATCCCTATCTGTGTGTTCCTGAATCCAGTTCCAGAATCCAGTTCCTGCATCTGGTTCCTGTCTACTGTTGAGTCCAATCTGGGCATTCCCCAGTGCCTGCCAAGAGCATCAGTGGTGACAGTGGCATAATTGCCATCGGGGGTGGGGTTGGGGAGTAGGGGTGGTTTGGTGTTGGTTTTGTATATGTTTGTATATATTTCATTTTACTGTTACTCTTTTCATTAAAGCACTTTTAGTTTTCTTTTCCAATCCCTAAGTCTCTCTCCCTTATCCCCTTTCTCTTCCCCTTTGGGAAGGGAGCAGAGTTAATAGAGAGCATCTGTCATTCATCTACTGTCCAGCCCAGCCCTAACCCTTGACAATTAGTAAGGACTACACATAAACAGGAAGGTATTATTTCATTTGTGGAGCACTGTTCCGATTCGCCAAACACTGTTTATAACATTAGCGAGGCTTCATCAGCAATATGGAACAGTATGTACCTCGCTGTTACTGTTTATACTGAATGCACAAGTGATATATTTCACAAAGGCATCGGTGATGAAGCAGACTGGAGAGACAGCAAAACCCAAGACACATAGGCCCAAGACCTATCATCTTACAGAGCTTTCCTTTCAGAAACATAAATGCTGCCATAAAAGTGTGTGCCATATATATTCTTTCATAAAGCTGTCTCTCCATAGCCCAGATTCAGATGGTTACATAAGTACGTGAATCACGTTAAGCAACTGAGTTATTATAATGAAGTTAAACACATAATTTGTATCAAACTAGTGTTTAAATGCCCTTTATGTCTTTGTATGTTTTCATGTAACATTTAACAAGGCTTGAATCTTTAACCGCCTATTAAAACAGAGCTGCTCTCAAATGCAAAATCTAAGCAATCAGCTTAGACAATAAATCAAATATTTTTATGTTGAGCACCCATATGAGTTTGAACATTACAAAAGCTGTTTATTTGCATCACAAGGGCCAGATACACAAAAACATTCAAGCAGTGAGTATTCTTCCTTTTCAGCATGATACAACTATCATATTAGAAAGAGAACGAGCAGCTGTTAGGTAAATCTGTCCTGGCACAAAACCATACAAATAAATAGACACAAAAATAAATACGTAAAATAGGTACCACACCCAGTTCATGTCACTGAGTGTTATGAGTCACCTACTCCTAGTAGTCCCCATTTGAACCTGAGTGAGAACTGGTATTTCAAAGAAAACTCTTAGGGACCCCTGAGCAATCTATACTTAAATTCTGCTGAAAGAGTATTTAAACAGAGGAGCCACCCAGTTAAAAAAACCCAAATACCAAAACCACAACCACAACCAAAACCAAAACCAAACCCAAAACTCTCGAAGTCCAGTAACCTCTTTAGAGGCTGCTAAAGGAATACTACAGACCTTTGTTAAGGACATCTAATCAAAGTCAGAGGGATACTGAACATAACTTGTAACAGCAGCTTCTGTTACTGATACAGTTTCTCTGTCATCCACTCCCCAAGGCTTGTACCATTCAAAATTTCCTTCTCCATTATCACTTAGGTCTGTCAGTAACTTTTCTCCTTTCAGAAGTTTATTTTAGATTCTTTCCATTAAACACATCTGAGTCTTTTTGACTTGTTTCTACCTAAGCACATAACCTGACAATACGTGATATTGAATGAGATGACTCAAGGGTAGTGTATCAATATTAACAATTAATTTCCTTCCTTTTACTGCTTTGAACTGTAACTTGAATAGATTTCAATCTGATTTTTCAAGATTATTTATTTTTCTTCCCCTTGGCACTGTAGACAGAACAAAATGAGTATCTGAGAGATCTGGAACCAATCCAGTTTTTAAGAATAATGTTAATAATTCAATTTTGCTCATCTCTCATGATTTATAGAAGTCTGCTTCTAGGCCTGCAAGACAAACTCCAAACTCAAATTTCAACCAGGACTTTCAGTATGTAGCACTTGCATTGGAACTCGCACACATTCCTCTTTAAGCATTCCTTGATAGTACTGCACATGAGTATAAGAAGAAAAGAAATTCTAAGAACTTTCTAGACCAAGTGCTAACACATGTTAGCAAGCCTACTGTTTACTATAATGCTAAAGTAGGATGCCACCTACTGCTTAGTACCCTGAATTAAAAATAGGAGAAACGAATTTCCTAACAACAACCAGAGAGCACTTATGACTAACGTTTTGTAATGCTGTTGCACAAGTCCAGTTCTCAGCTTAGGAATAAGAACTCTCAGTAGTCAGAGCATCACATCTACCTTATTATGTAATTATTATCATGTAAAACTTGGTACTGTGTGACTTCTGCTGCAGGAGTGGTATTCTTCACAGTGAATTAAAAGAACACATGCACAGAAAAGATAAGTTTTTATTTTTCCTTTGTGACATAACTGCAACTTTGCTCCCCTGTTCAATGAAGTTCCTAAAAACAGTGAACAATGTGTTGACACTTGCTTTGTTATCTAAAAGTTTGAAGCAGAGAAAGGAAGGAAAGGAAGGAAAGGAAGGAA
>NW_010397154.1:0-705 GCF_000710305.1 Buceros rhinoceros silvestris
ACCACCTCTCTGGGCAACCTGTGCCAGCGGTTCACCACCCTCATTTTAAAACATTACTTCCTTAGATCTAATCTAAATCTTATAATTTAAAACCATTACCTCTTGTTCTCTTGCAACAGGCCTTGCTAAAAAGACTGTCCCTATCTTTCTTATAAGTTCCCTTTATGCACTGGAAGGACACAATAAGGTCTTCTTGGTGCCTTCTCCAGGCTGAACAACTCCAAGTCTCTCAGCCTGTTCTCATAGCAGAGGTGCTCCATCCATTTGATCATTTGTGGCCCTCCTCTGGTGTCTCAAACAGCTTCATGTCCTTCTTGCGAGGGGCTAAATCCCTTTTTGCCCAAACTAGTCTATCATGTTAATTCACTTACCATTCAAGCCATAAGATTTCATAAAGAGTGTACTTATTCTGATCTTTTCCACATGCTCCTTTCACTTTCATCACTAAGTTTAAAGTCAAATTAATCTTTGAGGAAAAAATATTTTTCTGTTCTGTCAACTTCTTTATCTAGTCCATCTTTCCATTCACTTGTGTTTCCACAGAGTTAGTAACAATACTTACACATGCAACAAGTGAAGACTACATCCTTAAGCCAAGCAGAAATGTTTCGTAAATGACATTTTTTACTGTTTAGTAAGACACCAGTCCCCTCCAGAACTCCCGTTCTCGGCAGGCCCCCAGCACCCCCGCCCCGGGGCTGCTGG
>NW_010397154.1:836-15613 GCF_000710305.1 Buceros rhinoceros silvestris
GTGCCTCCGGTGGGGTCTCCCAGGCCAGACAGGTCTCGGCTGAAGGGTCAGACACAGTGTGTCCACGGGCAGGATGGGCTCACTAGCCTTCGGGCACCATCCTAGGAGAAGGACAACTCTGACTCCAAACCCGGGCAGATGGAGCTCGTTCAGCCCTGTAAGGCATCCGCCATCTAAGAGAAGGACACTCTAACCAAACCTATGACCCGAGGACTTCGCTGTCACCATCCAAACTCGCTGGGCCCTGGCAGATGAACCTCAGGTGTAAAGGGTGGAGCCAGTTCCGTGCACGCTGCGCCTCACCTAAAAAACCCACCGCGCAGGGCCGAAGGGTGCACTCATCGCTTGCAGTGAGCGTGGGAAAAGCCCTTCCCAGATCTTCGTTCGCAAAGCCAAGCCATGATGATGATGAAGACACCAGTTGAAATTTTACTTTGCCACCCATAAAAATGCACCAAGAGGGTTGCTGAAACATGCATGCCCTTGTGCACATGCACACGCAATTACTGGAGACATAGAAGCATCTGTCAAAAAATTGCCTCTGATTTTCTGTGTCAAACGTATTTGGATAGTACTTTCAGGTACTGTTTAGGTGCTTTATAGCAATGTGCAAAGACATTGCTGTCTTTTTACAGATGAAGATACATGAACACAGGAACATGAGAATTCCTTCTGCAAATCAGAAACGTGCATCCCAGTGACCTCCAGTAGAGTTTAGGTTTCCATCAGCCTAAATCACTCTTAAGATCAGATTTGTGTTTTGGTGAATATTACCAAAGTAGCTTCGTTCAAATCATCATCAAGTCTGTTAGTGGGCATGGGAACAATAAAATTTGCCTACCTCGTTTTGGATTATACTGAGAACCTGATTTGTGCCTGGAAAGAGGAATGGACCAGGTAGCATTGAAATACACAGACTTGCAAATACCCACAAAACATTTCTTCTTGCAGATTTACTTCATGCACACTATTTCTCTTCAACTCCCCTCCAGCAACCGAACTAAAGCATCTTTGAAAATTTTTGCGCCATTTGGTGACTGAATAAACATGGTGTTCCAATGGAACAGTGGTTTGATTTAATCTGGAAGGTTATCTGTTTTCTCGGGTAAAGGTTTTGACAGTGAAAGTTATCAAGATATATAGAACAGAAGCGGATGATTTATGTTTTAGTGAATGAGGACCGTACCCAAGTCAGGACATGTGTTTTTATTCCTACAGGTACCACTCTTCGGGAAGCTACATTAGTTTCTGTGCCTCAGTTGCCTTTCTGCTTCCTGTGTTAGGGTGGGAAAAATGTCTATCACTAGTCTTGTATTACAGATTTCAAAACCGGTTAATACAATCTCAGCAGGGCCTCTAGGGTTAAATGTGACACAAATGTTAATGGTTATCTTCAGAGCAATAATGCACTGAAAGTTTAAAACATGCTTGTAGCAGTGTAAACAGACACAGCACAAAGATATTAACAGTGTAATAGCTTTCTGTGACACCATAATGTGAATTTTTATTCTAGCAGAGAAATAACTAATAAAACATAAACAGCAACATCTAATAGAAGAATACAGTTTAGGAGAGGGAAATTCATGTAGGTGATTACACATCTAAGGAAATTGTTGTGGGAATCAGGCAGGGAAGGGAGGTAGGGATATTCTTTGATAATGTTGGGTATCTCACTCCGTTCTGAAAAGTGTTAGTTCTTGTCACGTGTTTCTATCTGCAGGAGACCAGAGAAGTTCCCACTGATCTTGGGAGAAAGTTGTCTCCATGAATGTTTGCTTGTAAATGCTAGTTTGGGATTTCCAGTCAACAGGTTTTTTTCGCTTCGTGATTTTCAAAGAAAAAACAACAGCAGAATTTTCTCAGCACTGTGGTAATTTCTCGACTGGCTTGAGTAACAGATGCACAGAATCATGACACAATATATAGTTTCTCATTAATTTATTTGTGTGTATATATGTATTTCAATTATTGTATTACATAATGTCTTTATCTACATATCCTCTTTTAAAAACATTTCTTAAATTTGCTTTTTTTGTTCTGAAAATTATCTTTTATGTCCTTCCTGAGATGCTTGCTTAACCATATGTTTTCAGTCCTGCCTTTTAGTCAATCGGCAAGTCCCGAGGCCGTGGTTGCCTCTCCAAAGCCATAATACACTCAGAACTATAAAGCAACATAAAGTTCTCCACAACAAAATGGTACGTAAAGATGGTTTGGATCACGAAGCAAGCATCACTCCAGATGCCTAGCCAACTTTTACTACTTGCTTGTGAAAATTAGTGCCAAAGTGAGTGTTAAGGGTCGAGGGCCAAGGCAAATAACCCCTCAAATTTCCTTAACGATTCTCCTCTGTCTTATTAAAGACAGAAGGAGTTTAGGGGAGAAAAGAAGAAATTCACACCTTGAAGAGGTTTGAATTTGGGAAGCTGAAACAAAACTTTTAATAAACAAGAAAGCCACACAACTATTCTCTACTAATACATGTGCACAAACCGAGAAAGGAAAAAAAACCTAAGAAAAGAAGACTCAGATAACCAGAGTTCTGTGCGGTCCTTTTCCAGGTCAGTTCTCTGGGCAGGCAGCCAACAGCAAGGTGGGAGTAAAGGCTTCCACCGGCCTCCAGGCGGAGAGCAAGACAAAGTTCTGTCCGCGGCTGCGTCCCAGGCGGTGTAGAATTCCTCTTGCAGCGAGGAAGAGGAGGGGGGGCGGGTTGGGGAAGAGCCCCCGTGCACAGCCGATTTTAAGCAGTCTAGCTCTCGGCACGAAAGCACAGGGAGTTTGGATATTCTCACCCGATTTCAGACGGGACGGGTCCCATGACAAAAGCAGTTCAGAGCCTGTAGTCTCCAGCAGGCCCTCAGGCTCCCTCTCAGGTCTCGGGCCTGGTTGGGCCTAATCAGGCCTGGTCGGCGGCAGAGCAGAGTGTGGGAGTCCCCCCTCCGTGAAGCGGGCGGAAGTCCAAGAGAGAGTCACTCCCCCTGCCTGCTGCCTTTAAAGGCTCCCAACGTAACGTTCCACCTGACTCTCTTAACCAATTAAATGTGGAATTATCGTATTTGCATGGAACAATTCTATTTGTCCATTACCCAAAACAAGGAAGTTTCAGCTCAAAACAGGACAGTGAGGAAGTCTGCTTGAAGGAAGCATACTGGAGTACTTAAAAACAGAAAACCTTGGAGTTTCACTCTTGCTTCTACTCAGATCTCAGTGTGTCACCACGTTTGTCCTGCCAATCTGAGCATTAAAAATATCATTTTCACGACATGAAAATAGTGACTTCAAGATTTATAGGCTTCAGATCTAAACCTATTGTTTTAATTTTCGGATGCCTGTGGACAGCTAAAACCAAATCAGGTCAGGCAGTGCACGGTGATAGTAAGCCAACTCTGAAACGCAGAAGCTAAAAAAAGAGTGTGAGTAGTAGAAAATGGACGTGTGACCAGGCGTGCCCCTGGGCAGTGTTGTCAATGATCCTCCTGGTGTATTATTATCTCTTCCAGCATGGCATGCTGCATCCAACCCGGAGCAGGCTCTTTGTGCTGCCTGAAATCAAACCAGAAATAAGTGAATCAAATCTTGTGTTTTTCTCCCAAGAGCTGTTTATAGAACTGCAAGTCCCAGATCATAACCTTCCCAAAGTGCATTTGACGTCACCTTCCGATCATGACTCAGATGGGTCTGCCTTGCACTGACTATGCTGACCGCAGTTTGCATAGCCATCTCCAAGGCTGTCCTTTGCGGACAGCAGACTCATGGAGCGCTCTGGGAGTAGCCATAGCAGCACAGGACCTGCACATCCACCCAGAGAACTGGATAAATACAGACACCGCGTGATAAACATGCTATCAAAGCTGCCACTACTTCCATTAGTCTGTGGGATACTGAAGATACTCCTACAGCACTTTTCTGATGAGAAAATCCATTGGAATTAGAAAGAAAAGGGGGAAAAAATGTTAGGGGATTATTTCAGTCTCAAGTATTTTTCCTATCTATCTCAAGCCTGTCTGGTCTCTTTCCTTTGTGCTTAAGTCCTCAGCTTAGCAAAGCATTTCACAGGTCTAAACGATGGCAATCTGGAAATGGGACAAGGCATGCCCAAAATACTAGGCCTGTCTCTGAAGAAACCAGAATTTCAAAGGTAAAGCTTTAAAGGTGCACATTTCTTGACCCAAATTCTGCTCCAGGAGCCTAAGAAGCTATAAACGAGGATCATAATCTGCGGGTGTTGACTTTCTCATCCATCATCTCCTTCATCTGGGTACCCTGCACTCCGGGCCAAAGCCCCTGCCTGAGCACAGGACCTTGTGTTAGCTGAGATAAAGGGTCACTGAGGATAGCTGGCTAAGTTTTGAAGTATCTCATAATAATAATAGAAATTAATACACTGCTTTCGATCTCCTGATACGCATAGTTTTATAAAGCTTGTTTGTCCATTCAGTTTCTAATTGCACCTTTAAAGGCAGCCCCACCATTGCTACTAAGTTATGATTAAGCAGACAAGAATAGCTCTTTTCTCCCAGTGCTTAATATCACAGGAGAAGATGCCAAAGATTATGCTTCTGAAAACTTGCTCTACCAAATAGGTATTTCTTAGTAGTAATAGCACATATGCCCTCTGCTCTCCCTTCAAATTACATGAAGTGAAGACATACTATCAGAATATTATTATTATTACTGATATTAATTTAATGATTATATGAAAACTAAGAATAAAAGAAATATTCTGACCCAAAATACTATTCTTTCTTAGACATCAGTCCAAACCAAATGTTAGTTTTGTATCTGACCTTTGATTACTGGATATTGGGGAATATTACTAAAAGCTCATTGCTGTAAACTTCAATAGCTGAATCAGAGTGAATGTATCAGATGCTGGTTTTCCATGCAAATATTTCCCAAAAGGCCACGCACACAATGATACACAGTGGTACAGTATTGCTGTCGCGTCTTCCTTCAAACTGGCAGCCCTATCAAGCTCCGCCTCTGCCCTAACATAAGAACCAACAAAAGCACCTTTTTAAAAATGTGACTCTCGCCCCTGTAGAATTACGATTCCACATCACGAAAGAGCTGTAGAAACACAGGATCCTTGCTGAGGATTTGAAGTCCCATTTGACAGGGAGTACAGAGCCCTGCGTATAGTTGACAATGGGACCCTGCAGACAAGTTGAAGTTTATATCAGTCTTATCTAGCAAGCTCACGGGCCCAAACCTTTTCATTTGTGGAAGCATGTACAGCACAGATCCTTTACAATCCCTGAATTTGGAGAGGAGCATTGGCTCTTCTTGCGCAGGGCTGGCTGCGTGGCTGCCTGCTCCAAGGGAAGCATTGCGTTCCAGGAAGTTGCTAAGGAAGTTCCATCTTCAAGTACGCAGGTGGAGTCTCTGGGCTTACACTAGATGCAGAAAAGCACAAGACAATCTCTTGGGAAAGGTCTGCAGAAAAAAATCTTTTCAGATTTTGAGTTTTTGTGATTCCTGAGCACATGGTCTAATGTGCTTCACAGTTCTGAAGAGTCATCTGGAAGAAGATCATATATGCACAGCTGTATGCCTTTAAATATAGAACAATAACAAAAACCTAATAAATCTCTAAATATAGAGGACATTACATTTTTTCAGTAAGCAAACCGCTTTATGTTTTTACGTGCTGAATTACCTTGATTTTTCAGAGATGGCTAGTCTCAAGAAACTAATTTCTTAGTAGCAAGCTGGCCTTTACCAATCTTGAGTAACATTTACATGGTGCTTAATTTTATGTAGCAGCACACAAATGAAACAAAGTCTTGACTAGAATGCACTTTTCCAAACTAATTTCTGTCTTCTGACAACACATTCTTTTCTTGACAAAGTTTCTGAGCACTGTTCGGATTTTTCCCTGCTGTTTGAGCAAATTGTACACACAGTATTATTTTAATGTTTAATGACAGCTGAGCCACTCCTTGCTACCCTACTTCTAAATTATAGCTTAATCCAGTTCTCATTGACTCCTGATAACTCTCATTTTGAATAGCACTTCCGAAGAGCACATGTCCCTGTGTGAATGCCATGCATGTCAGCCAAGGCATTGGACCAAACTTTCAACCAGCCACAGAGAACATGGTGGAGCTCTAACAGAACCTGTTTTGTTCTAACAGAACCTATTTTCCATGGGTGGTTGCTAGTATGGCACAGGACAGCACAGAACTGGGTTTTATTTGAGCTACTCTGATTGCTTATATGGACCAAATTGTGCCCCCGGCTCAAACTCTTGGATAGACCCTGAAGTTAGTTGCCGTGCCAATCTAGCTAGCTGGTGTGTGATTATGTGTCCACATGCAGTGTCTTCATACAGATTATTTCCACTGATACTCTAAATAGAATGCCTTCTAAGACACTGTTCTCAGTGCCTATGTTGGAAACACGCATTGAATGCTCAGCCAAAATGATGCGTTATGGTGCAATTAGTGAGAGCAGAGCATTGAAACCTGGAATATTTTGGACTAAGTAGTCAATTAGTGTGGTTGGGAGGCAGAGGAAGCAGCCAGCCTAGTATGGTCAGAGGGAGAAATCAAGTTAATTGAGCAGTCATCTGATTAGGAAACAACTAGTGAGACCAAGATGAGTTCTCACCCTGGAAGTGGTGAATGTAGGCCTGTTTGAAACGTCCAGCCTAACTGAACACTCAATCAGCATTCGATGAACCTGCTGCTCCCTAGGTGAAGGCATGTACATAAGATTTAAATATATAGATGGTAGTCTCCTCATGTATGATGCTCCCAAGAGCTGTCCTATAAGGAATAAAGTATTAGCAAAATTAGTAAATAATAATAAGAACACAGAAATTAGCAAAATTAGTAAATAATAAGAACACAAAAATACTAAATAAAAGTGAGATAACTGTATATTCCAGCAAAATATTTTTATATCAGACAGATTACTCTTTCACCTTGCAATTCATCTGTTAGACTATGTTTGTGTTCAAATCTAAATATCAGAAAAATAATATCTGGTTTGTAAAGGCCTCATTGAAAGAGCATGACATAGCATTTCTTTGTCACGTTGTAGTCAGGTCATGCTAGACACAATTTTTCTTCCCAAGCACCCATCAGTTCTTCCCTTCTGGAGAGCCCTGTTAACACCCCATCTAACCTCCCAGAGCAGAGCGTGGTGTTCATATTCTGTTGGCTCTTTTGTTCGTGTTTATGAACCTATGTGGTAGAGCTGCATTGGATTCTCAGTTTTCTCACATTTCCAACTTGTCTGAGTCCGGCAATTTTAACGCCAATACTACATGTACTCTTTGCCATGCTCTGTTTCCCTTTCCTGCTCAGTTAAACAGGTTCTGCTTTGTGGACCTTTTGTTAACACCTTCCCTTTGGGGGAAGTAGTTTTGCAAAGCCCAGAAAGGCCCCAGCTAGCTCTCTTAGCTTCTTGCTTGTAGTCTTCCAAGCCAACCCACAGTCCCCTGCATGCTGAATTACAATAAATTCTTTGTTTGGGAGGCACGGAGGCTCATCTAAGGCAAAGCAGCCTATGTAGACTGGTCAACCCAATCTTACCCTACCTGTCTCTGAGCTACTTCTGGCTGAACTCAAGGAGCTCTTTACCTCTCCAAGTAGTTTCTAGGAGTGGGAACCATCACCTGGCACTTGAAGGTCATACTCAGCCTCCTAATCCCCAGGTCTGTATCACTTTATTTTGTTTCTTGCACGCATAATTTTAAAGACAACTGCTTCCTTCTCTTAGAGGAAAGCAAGACAGCCACAAGCACCTGCTGGAAGGGCTGTGCCTGAAACAGGCAGAGAAAGAACAGTTGTAAGAGAAATTACTGAAATGACCATGCCAATTTTCATTCTGCTTTCTCTATCCACTTAACAAGAACTGTTTGCTCAGGTTCCACCTAGCAGTCAGTAGATGAACTGTGTTGCATGTTCCTGGAATAGACATGAATTTCACTGGTGCAGTTCTTCCCTTGCTACTCCCTGTAGATCAAAACTGCATATGCTTGAGATCTGCAAACTAGAGTGGAAGAAAGCAGTTCACTAACCAGGTGTGGTACCAAACCACAAAATTAAAGCACCTGTTGCGGGAATGGATAACTTGAAGGAAAATGTAAGGGCTGAATATATGCCAGTAAACATAGGCCCACCTGATCTCTTTTGATTAGAAAGTCTAGAGGACCAAAGAGAAAATTTCAAACATAAACCTGCTTCAGGGATCTGATCTCCCTATCACAAATGGTGTGTTTTACACTGACATAACTTGTTGATCTGATTTCATACAGGAGTGTATGGGCCTTCTGAACCCTGATGACCATTTGTTCACAGACATGTATTTATACAGTATATGTATGTATCTGTATGTATACATACAGAAATTTATAAAATGAAATAAATAATATAACGTAACATACCATAGCATGCCATAACATAATTAACACATTATAAATACAATTTATCTAGTATATTATCTGATTTCATACAGGAGTGTATGGGCCTTCTGAACCCTGATGACCATTTGTTCACAGACATGTATTTATACAGTATATGTATGTATCTGTATGTATACATACAGAAATTTATAAAATGAAATAAATAATATAACGTAACATACCATAGCATGCCATAACATAATTAACACATTATAAATACAATTTATCTAGTATATAAAGCAAGCCACATAGCTTATGCTTTTCTGCCTGTCTGAGCCATTTGCTAGTTGATAAACTACGGAGCTCCCCATGCATTTTAATCAACACAGGCTCGTTTTTTGTCTCTCTGAGTGGAAACAGCAGAGGTTTATGTGGAAAACAAATTTAAGTGGTTTTTGTTGTGACATGTCTTGCCCAGCACTACTGCTATCATTAGCTGCCTCCTCTAACACAGGGAGACTTTGGTCCACTCGTCTGTTTAATCACAGCAGATGGTACAGGCGATAAGCTTTGTATTCTAAGCAATGGCAGGGTGGACATTTAACCATCCTCTTGTTCTATTCTGTATGAAGACTGCAACAAATTTATCTGTATTTTACATTTCATAATGTAGTTTAATGCAAAATGCTTGTGGATGACATCCATTGCAGAAGCAGGGGTTTTGGTAGGTATTAAAATCAGGTTGCCAGTCTCCGTGTCTGTTTTCTATGAGCGGGCACTTCAAAGAGCCTTCCTCTGAGCTCAGCTGTGCTCTCACTGACACCCGTATAAACTCACAAGTAATTTCACTGAAGTTATTGAAGTTGC
Organism: Buceros rhinoceros silvestris; assembly: GCF_000710305.1. NCBI lineage: Eukaryota > Metazoa > Chordata > Aves > Bucerotiformes > Bucerotidae > Buceros > Buceros rhinoceros. The sequence goes on from NW_010397154.1 coordinate 10,057, forward strand.
TCTGGACTTGTACCACCATAGCAGGAGGTAATTATGTTCATTTTTAAATTCTTCAGCATACGGTAGAGTCAGCCCTACCTACCCACCCAGAGAGGCATAGGTACATACATGCAGGTAGAGTTCATAAAATAAGCAGCCTGACCAAGTGTATCCACCCAGATGAAAACCAGATGTTTGGGAAGGAAACTCTTTCCTGCCTCTGTGGCCTAAAAGCCACCAGCTTGTCTGTGGTCAGCCTCAGTTGCATTGCCATGACCAAAAGTAGTGTCCTTGAGAATATTTATAAGGATGAATACACACACACTTTTTCTTCCTTTGAGGTCTTCAACAGATGCTACTACATTTTGAGTTTTCTAATTAAGTCCTAAATATGCCAGTATCATTTGAACTGCGGGACTTTTTCCGCTATCCTGTTTCTTCCTGTAGATCCAGGGAAGTCCTGAGAGTGCTGGTTGCTCTATATGTGTGCAAGGGGTGCCTCTGCATGTAAAGGCATGTTGTCTTTGATCACATACAATCGTTTAAAAAGTGCATAAGTTAACTTACTTGTCTCTGGTAAAGCCTTCGTGTTTTCAATGGCTGCATAGGGCTCATGGAGCTGCAATGACATAGCCCATCAGAGAGAGACAATGCAAAGGACTGGTGCCTTGAGTGGAACAGAGAAATTACGCTTCAAAGAACAGGAACTCGTGCTTTGTCAGCATAATATCCCCAAAAGACATGCAGCTCACAGCCTTTTTAGGCTGTTGGAAGAGCTCACAAACCCTGTTCCATGAGGCAAGGCTGGATGAAGGACAACACCATGCTTTATGTCCTCCCTTCCCTGAACCTCTCTTGCTGTCCTGACTCTGTAGCAGCAGCTCTCACTGCCATGGTAAGGAATTCTACAAGGTCACCTGAAAGATATAAAATTAACCACATATTTAACTCCAAGAGAAGGACAGAGGCTTTCTTCTGAAAGACTTAATATGGGGAACTCAGCAATTCCTGTAAGATCATGGAGGAATATGTTTGGAAATTCCATGGTTCTGCGGGATAGCTGCACTGGCAAATTATCGGGAGTGTCGTGAAACTCCTGTCTGGTCATCCTTCTAAGGAAGCAGGCCACACAGCTTGCACCTAGAAGCATGTCCAGGTTAAAAAAAAAAGTGCAGAAAACCCCAAATCCCTCTGTCTGTGCTGCCAGCAGTACAGAGGTAAGCCAACTCTAGTCCAAAACTTGCATGGCTGTGTTATGATAAACAAGTATCTTACTTACGATGGGTGTGCTGACTTGGCAAAATGGCTTCCAGGTTCATCTGGCCCAGGAAGCTGTCATCACATGCTCAACTCTTGTCTATTCCTGCCCATGGTAGCATGCAGAAGGGAATTACAGATCTCATACAAACGTCACCATAACCTGGCAGCTTAGGTGGCTTACAAGAACACAAAGATCTCGTCACAGATATGCACCTGCTCAGATGGCAGGATATGACAACGAGTCAGCCCAGCACACAGGTAGTACAAGCATATTGCTCAGAGCTGAAGATAGGTATGTTGTCTGTATCGTGATGCAGTATCGCTCGGTAGGAATGTGTCCACTTTAAAATGAGGAAGAGGTTGAGATACCGTTCTCTGGGTTAGCACTGATATGACTTGCCCCCATTAAGATCCTGCTCTCACTTATTTATTTAGTAGAAGAGACCAGTGTATGCTTTGGTCTGTTTTTAAAGATCGTTTTCTTGACAAATTACTAAAGGGTTGTTTTATTATACAGTGCAGATATGACATCCTCCCAGCTGTCCCCTGAGCTATTGGTCACAGGCTCCATGACTCCAAGCTCCACAACAGATGGGTCAATGTATTCTTCAGACATTCCCTTTGTGGGTTAATCTCATCCTGTCTCTTGTCACAGAGACAATGGAAGTAACCAGTCTGGCATGATGTTCTGGCCTACGTCAAGCTTCATAAAGGTAAGCCTCTGGAGGCTTGACTGTTTTGTATTTAGGACAGAAAACCACAATCCTTAATTTGTCCATATGCACATAGTATGAAAATATAACCCTCTAGCTTGAGAGGAGGCTCCATTTTATTTCATTGTATTTCAAAGAATGGAATGGATCAGCCTACATTCCTTTTCACATACTGTGCTCTGGCTCAGGCTGATCATGCCTCCAACCAAGAGAGTGGCCAGTGAGGCCTCAGAGAATATGACCGTGTGCCCTGGTCTAAGTGTTGATATTTCCTTGTATTTCACAACAGGTATAGCCACAATAAGGGCTCCACACGTAAAAAGAACCTCTTGTTTTCATGCCTTATATATACCTCACTAGAGTAGGCTTGGCTTTCCCATGTAGAAAAATCTACAGCTGTGCTCCAAGCAGTGTGTAGATGCTTGGAGAAGGTTTGTGGAAAGATGTGTGTATGTGTTCCGGAGCTGGGATTGGCCCAGAATAAGCTGCTGAATAGCAAGCATCCAGCTCTTCCCTGTTGCAGAAGTTGTGATTGTTCCTGAATCACGGCCAGGGCTGTGAGAGCAGCCCCAATGCCAGCAAAGATTCTGCACCTTCTGCCTCCTTCCCCATGTCATTTTTTCCAGCATGATACTCGTGGTCATGCAGCAGGGCACTGCTGATGGGGCAAAGGCCCAGGCTTTGCACTTGGCTACCAGGTCTTTTTTGGCTCCCACAAAAGACATGGCAACTCCAAGAAGAAACTGCTGCTGGGTGGTGATTTGTGAGTGCTGCTCTGTGTGCTTGCTCATGGCTGCATGCTGCTCATGATTTGGATGAGAGTACTCCTTGATGGATCAAAAACTGGCTGGATCACCGGGCCCAAAGAGTGGTGGTGAACGGAGTTAAATCCAGTTGGCAGTCAGTCACAAGTTGTGTACCCCAGTGTTCAGGGATGGGTCCTGTTCTCTTCATCATGCTTATCAACGATCTGATGAGGGGATCAAGTGCACCCTAAAGTAAGTTTGCAGATGACACCAAATTAGACACCAGTGTTGATCTGCTTAGAGGGTCAGGAGATTCTACAGAGGGATCTAGACAGGCTGGATTGATGGACTGAGGCCAATTGTATGAGGTTCAACAAGATTAAGTGCCAGGTCCTGGACTTGGGTCACAACAACCCCCTGTAGCACTATAGGCTTGGGGAAGAGTGGCTGGAAAGCTCTCGGGCTGGGAGTGTTGGTCAATAGTCAGTTGAACATGAGCCAGCAGTGTGCCCAGGTGGCCAAGAAGACCAACAGCATCCTGGCTTGTGTCAGGAATGGTGTGGCCAGCAGGAGTAGGGGAGTGACTGTGCCTCTTTACTCAGCACTAGTGAGGCCACACCTTGAATACTGTGTCTAGTTTGGGACCCTCACTACAAGAAGGAGGAGCTACTACACTGGCAGCGAAACTGGTGAAGGGTCTAGAGCACAATTCCTATGAGGAGCATCTCAGGCAGCTGGAGTTGCTTAGCCTGGAGAAAAAGAGACTCAGGGGAGACCTTATCACTCTCTACACTGAAAGGAGGTTGTAGCGAGGTGGGGAGTCAGTCTCTTCTCCCAAGGAACAAGTGGTAGGACGAGAGAAATGTCCTCAAGTTGCATGAGGGGAGGTTTAGGCTGGCTCTTAGGAAAAATTTCTTTACAGAAAGGGTTGTAAAGCATTGGAACAGGCTGCCCGGGGAAGTGGTGAAATTCTCATCCCTGGAGGAATTTGAAAGACATACAAGTGTCGTGCTTAGGGTCATGGCTTAGTGATGACCTGGCAGTGCTGAGTTAACAGTTGGACTTAAGCACGTAATCTTCCGACCGTCCATACTGCCACCCAGCGTCCATAACAGTGTACTGCAACACCCGGGGAAGTGGTGAAATTCTCATCCCTGGAGGAATTTGAAAGACATACAAGTGTCGTGCTTAGGGTCATGGCTTAGTGATGACCTGGCAGTGCTGAGTTAACAGTTGGACTTGATGATCTTAAAGATCTCTTCTCCAAAACGATTCTATGATTCTGTGTGAGAGGCTCATGAGAAAAGAAAGAAAAATCTCTGTTACGTCTCTGCAATGAAGCAGAACATATTTGTCCCCATAGCTTTTAAAATTTGCTTCAGTTCCTTCACATGGACCAGAGCAACTATGTAAATCATATCAGGGGGTTTGCTCAACATTCCGAGGAAAAAAGGATACAGCACAGCTCTTGAAATACAATTATGAATGGAGTTTCTAGTCAGTGGACAGTTCTGATATTTTGACATTTGTTTTAGACCTGCACAATGATAAAAACACCGACATTACGGGGAAAACAAAAAAAAATGGTTTTTTATTCTTGCGGTACATAGGTACTGGTCTGTCTGCATATGCATCCATTTTTCTAGCCTTAATAACTTTGGAATACATGGACCAGTTTCTTCTTCCCAGGTTGGCATGGGGATAGTCTCCTCAGGAGAAGTTTCCTGAAAATTGACAGTCAGGCATGAGACATAGTGTTGGTGCTCCTGTTGAAGAAAAGGTTAATATGTCCTTTCCTCCTTTCCATTTATTAGCCGTCAGAGAACCCACCTGATGCCGAGGCAGGAGGATGGGGAAGCAGAGTGAAGGTAAAAAGTAGTTAGAAAACAGGCTTCATTAATTTAGCTGCCTGGGGAACAGCGTGTCTGGAAAGATTAAGAGGTTTTATTTGACCTAAACAGAATGCTTGGACATTCTTCAGCGGAAATGTTTCATTCCTGCCTATTGAACCAAATAAAATCACTTAGCTTTGGTGAAGCACTGTAATAAAGAACTTGGAAGGGAGCAGGGAGCAGCCGCAGCTTATTGTGGCAGCACTTGTCTGCCCCAGGGTTGCGAGATGGTGACATTCTTTTTCCAAATGTGCAATGTTGATCATCTCCAACATAATGATGAATTAAGATGGATTTCATCCAAGGTATTAGAAAACCCTAATAGAATAGAAGACCCTAATCTGCCTGCTGCCCATGTCCATGTCCATGCTGTATATGTCCATACTCCTGCCATAAAGAGCTGTCTGAAAGGAAAAAGAAGTTGTGAAAATGTTTTAATGGCTTGGTCTTCTAGAGAATGGTGGTTGATTTGACCTCCCTCTGTATGTGTGTATGCTCACATTTGTCTGTTTGTCCTCCCAGTCGTATCTTTAGTTAACGATCCACTCAAACAAACTTGGGCTTGTCTATACATACATTGTGGGGTAGATACAAGGAAAGCAGTGGGCCTCTGCTGTTCCACCCTTCGGAGCGTTGAGTTAGCCTCTAACCTCAACTCCTTCCTGCCTGTTCTCACATGTGTATCAGTGAACAAAGAAGCAGATTAGTTGGCAGGATTTGTTGACAAAACCCTCCTCTGCTCCACGCCATTGTCTGGAAGTCAATCCATCCCCCCAAGCGGGAAACTGTTAGTAAAATCATTGCCCTTCTTTGGATACAGTGAGTACTCAGAGCCTTCTCTCTCTTAGGAGAGCTTTCTAAGCACTCTACTATGAATTCTGATGTATAGATGTCCCTTGCTGTGGCACAGCAAAATTACACAGTAAAATGGAATAACCTCCCCCCCCCCCCCCAAAAAAAAAAAAAA
>NW_010397154.1:15669-18212 GCF_000710305.1 Buceros rhinoceros silvestris
AGAAACCCCCCCCCCCCCCCCCCAAAAAAAAAAAAAAACAACAAAAAAAGGGAGAGCCTACAGGACAGAGGTAGCACCCTAGGGTAAACTACTTTTAAGTCAGCTTAATGATCGAAGGAGATGGGGTTTCCCGAAGTTCAGGGTGCTGGGGAGAGGAGATTTTGACTGCCCAAGAGATGCTCTCTGGAGGCTTACCCTACAGCATTTTTCCCTGATGAGTATTCATTGAGTAGCACCACAGTTTAGACAGTAGTTTCCAAAGGAGCATAAGGGAGTTAGTGATTTGACCCCACTGAATTTCAACGTCGGGCTCCTCCTAGACAATCCCGAAAGCCCCTTTTAAGGATGCAAGATGCTAGCAACAGCAACCATAGGTTTGATCTTAGGAACAGACTGGGACATCAGTGAAAAGCAGCTTCAACAGAGTCTTGCAGCTGCCAGTTTTGGCTGCCACTCCCAGTGTTTGATCTAGCAAAGGCTCCAGCCCAGAAGAATGAAGTCCAGCATTTCTAGTTCCTGGCTTAGGGAGCTCATTGCCCCTTGTGCCATTTCTTTGCTACCAAAAGCCCAAAGGCCATTCTTTAATGTTTCCTAGATCAGTTCATCCTCAACCAAAGTCACATTCCATTAAGCTTTATGCCAGTTGTAGCTTTCTCTTTTAACTGCTTGTGCTATGGCGTTGCACTCCCCTATCATCCCCGTGCTATTACACTTGCCTGACACTAACTGCTAGTTTAACACAGTCAGGTGAACCAGTACCACTGTCCCAGGGCTGGAGCAGGGCTTCCCTGGGTATCCCAAGGGTAGAGATTACAAATGACGCTGGAGGAATGTCTGATGCTGTGCCATTGCCATGCCATGATAAAATGCACAAGGAAAAGGAGATAGATACAGAATTTATAGCACCCTGATTTATTGTAATTAAAAAAAATCATACAGAAAAAAGTACCATTGTAGATGATACTCCCAGGGAGCTGGTGAGGCTAATCTGTATTGCAGTGATGCTGGCTGACTCAGCCACTCATCCAAGCAAGGCTGATTTGTGCTCCAGTCATTTCAGAGCTAAGATGAGCTGAAGGATGCATCTTCCCCCCAAAATTTAGGCTGCCTCACCAGGTCTCGTTAGAGATAGATTGCCTGCTGGAGTAAGTCTTGTACAATACTCAAAATACTGAAGGAAATCTCAAATGTATAGTCTGAGAAACGAGCACTGAAAAGGATTTCGTTTGTTGGAGAGACTTTGATGTGAGATATGAGAGAAGTTTTCTTGGTGAAAAACGGATTCACTCGAAGTGTTCCCCCTCTCTGGTTCTCCCTCCTTTTGCCAAGACAGGGTGTCCTGCATAGTCCCTCTTGAACAGTTATATTTGAAAAGGGGAATGAAAAGGTGATTAGGAGATGTTATCACTTTCATTTTATAAGTGGAAGGGAGCACTGATATATTCAGTATCCACTCACAGTTGACGCTATGCTGTCTAACACCACTGAAATTGCAGGATGACAATTATAGCACTGATGGTATAATTTATTGGGGTTTTTTGTTACCTGAGGTAATTTCAATGAGGTAATAAACCTATATGTCAGTAAGAAAATAATCAGTTTACCAGCTGTGCTCTATATATAGCCATAGGTTTAATGCTTTGAGAAGAACTTCTGCTAAGCATTGCTTTGCAATTAGAGGCAAAGAGAAAATTATATATTCCATTTTTGTTAGGGGGGAAAAAAAAGATTTGTTTGTCATAATTGGTCACACAACTCAATGTCTTTGTCTTTTGCTTGCCCATCAGCTCAGCCCAAAGGTGGTATTGAAATACTGAACTGGCACTCTGCTCCCTCAAGAAACATTAGCCTTTTGATGATGGTGTCAGGACAATGCCAGAACTGCTTCATCCCTTTGTTTACTGACTCAGGGAAGGTTGCCCAGAGCCTTGGATGCATGGAAAATCGTGTAAGGACATGTTCTACTTATGAGGACTACCTAAAGTCTGTCCAGGTACAGGCATAGTTGGGCCTTTCCTTCAAGATATCTTTGTAGGGAAGTGATGGTGTTTGCTGCAGTATCTCCTTTAGAGGAGCTGCAAAACACAAGCAAACCCTTGATAAGAGATCCAGTCATTATCCAGGAAGATATTGGAAAACATCAAAGGCTTTGAAATGTAAGGATCTCACTTCTTGCTTTAGGGACAGCTGCCTCCAAATTGGACTTCACCATCAGAAAGTATAAATCACCATTAATTCACCATGTTCCTTTCAATGTTTGTTGATACAAATTCCAGGATACCTCCCTTGTGAAGGAAGTTCATAAAAGGAACAGAAACACGGTACCTCCTGACTGGTCTGGCCTTGTTGTCAAGCGTTCTCACCTAATTTTGAATCAAACAGTAGAACTCATATTACAAGGGGCTTCAAAGTGTCCAACCATGTGGGCTGCTTAAAGCTACTGGAAGCAGTGACAGGCAGCCAAAGGGTGAACTGGGTTGTATGTTCAAGAAATCCCATTTAAAAATATTGTCTCCTGAAGAGGCTATTTGTAAAAAAAAAAA
>NW_010397154.1:18303-30531 GCF_000710305.1 Buceros rhinoceros silvestris
AGGGGGACATTTGCCATCTTTAATTTAGCTTCACATATAGTACGGGTGGGAAAGACAAAAACCAAATCCTCAGCTGGTTTCGGTTATTTCAAATCTGTGTCCTTCGGAGAAATGACAACAGCTGACAACTCCCGTTTTAAGGCTAGCCCTTGTGTGGACACTGTCTGCTACAGACTAGTTCCTACTGTGTTTTTTGGTGGATAGCTCTGCATGTGCATATTGACAAGGTTGCTTTCACAGTACTCAGCATATTTCTCCTTTTACAATAATATTTCATTGGTGATAGTTCAGCTGCGCAAAGCCTTTGCTTTTGGGGCATTTTCTACCCACCTGTTCTACCCATTCTGGTATCATATATCCCTGTGATTATCTGCTGAAGACAAGCATTTTATCTCTTTCACACAAATTAGCCCTTGGAGCCCTCATCATATTGGTACCCCTCTATAAGGACTTGCTAATTGTCAATATTTTTCTAGTGGTGAGATGTCCTAAAATGAACCCAGTACATTTTTTTCTGGTCTCATACCAACCTAAATCCAGAATTCCTAGCAGAGTCGTACTTAAAACAAAGCAAAACATCATGGATAAAGTTGCATGTCTGGTGCTCAGGTCAAGGTGTGAGGAGTAGATGAACTCTTTGTTGACTTTATTAGAAGTGGAAGAACTGTATTTACCTGCATTTTTACTTGTAGAAGGAATTTTCTTATAGTCAGAGATGGCTGGTGGCCGAGGCACCGCTGCATGTGAACATCAAGATTAGTATTTCTATCTGTACAAATGGAATCTTCCACTATATGCTCCCTACTCCACAAGGGCAGTGTCATAAAATTGTAACAGCTTTTTTTCTTCTGTCAAACTGCAAATGCATCATTGAGTTCCTTCTAGCCTTACTTTGGCATTTTCCCATTTGGCTGTTTCCTCCCTGATAAATTAGTGTACCATTTCGCAAGAGCTGTACCTCGCTAATATCCTGCCCATGTTTCTAAGCTTTCTAGGGCTCTTTCTATTATTTCTCTTGCTCTCATTTGTGTTCCCCTACCCTCTCCTCTCAAATTAATTTTATCTACATATTTTATTAACCAGCTGCTTTATTCTGCCTCACATATCACAAGCGGAGACACTCCATGAAATTGTCCCTACAGGGAACTTACGAGACACAATCCCCTTGTCTATTATCATTTCCTGTTTTCAGACCTTCAGACAGTTCCTGTGACAGTATTTATGTCTAAGCCAATGGGACATAATATTTTGAGAGACACTTTATCAAATGCTTTCCTGACCCCCAGCTCTCTGATGCCTGCTGGTCTCCCTGCTTTCATTCATTTTGTAATTCTGTTGATTTTATGCGCATTTTTCTCCTGGACTTAGTCATTGTAAATCCGCCGTGCTCTTTGCGTGTGTTTCCATAAAGAGATCTGTATAGGTACAGATCTCGACATTATGGGCAGAGCCATGAGGAGACACCTTTGAAAGCCATCATGAGAGCTCCAGCTGTATTCAGAGCTCTGAAGCTGTTTACAGATAACGAGAGATGCCATACTGTTTGACTGTGCTTGAGGAGACTAACTCTAGGTAAACTTTAGGAGATAAAAGACATTACTTTCCTCTTTATGCCTTTCCTTGTATTGTGTGAACTCTTTTCCGGTTGGGATTGAATCACATCTTGTATTATACAGAAAGCAAAAGGACTCATTAACTCTGCTAATTGTTGAAGATAAAAAGTAATGACAGTTTGCTTTGTGTGTGGTTAAACTTGTTAAATTCATAAATTAAGCAATTCTTTTGATTCTCCTTTGATTCATTACTATTATGGTATTCCACCTTGCCAGGACACTAGCACTTTTTTTTTCCTCCACTCAATTTGAGTTTAATCTACACCTTTTCTTGTTATACACATTAAATAAATAAAATTACATTGTAGTACACAATACCCAATGTTTTAATTTGGTATTGCATTATACAACATCCTTTGAGTGTACACAGTGTGAACACATAATTTAGTAATACTTCTATAGAGAATTGATGAGCAGTGTGGCTGGACCTAATTTGTCACGAAGACACAATACAAGTATACACAAACTTAGTAGAAATGAGTGGTTTCGGCCAACTAGGACATTTTGGGTTTGTCGCTTTTAATCTAGTTTGATTTACATCCATTTACTTTTGGAAATACATGAACATGCTTAAAGCACCTTGGAGGTTATATGTTTACTTAGATTGGTAATGTCATACTGAGAAATGGATGGGAGATGAAACATCAGGATTTTCAGTGGCATCAGGATTCACTGCGTGAGGATTTTCAGCTATCACCTGTGTGCAAAGAGAGTGATGGTATTACCACATGGGTGCTGGGACTGATGCTTAGAGACAATCATTGTGTCTGTTCAATACGCATGTTGCTCTAAACCTTCCTCTGACTTTTGCACCTCAGCAGTGTTAAATCTTCTGTGTTTGGGGGTGTATTTTGCACAAAACAAGAAAGATAGAAACTGATACTTAAAGTTTTGTGTATGGCTATTGAAAATCATCGAAACCTGTTTCTTACTAAGTGCATGTGCCTACGTATTGAGTTCAGTTAAAGCCCTGATCTGTAAAGCACTTGGGGTCTCATCTGAACCTTGGCATTTCATGCCTGTAGTTGCATACAGTTCCTAGGTACGCAACATTTCACAAAATCAAGATGAGCCTTCTCTGTGACTTTCTTCAAGACTTAGGAGCTTAGAATGACTCAAACTCTTGGCATGTTTTATAGTTAAAATGCCTTGTTGCTACCTCTATCAGAGAGGAGTGATTCAAATGACATCCTAATGGCAGGTCATAGGACCATGGCTGATGCATCCCAATGCCACCAAGAGCACTGACATTTTTCATCCCCCTTGCAGTGTGCAGTGCTGTGGATGTTACAGAAAACTTTGGGTTCTGTTCCACCAAAGATTATTAGCAGTAGTAGAAGAAACTGCAGCACCAACACACACCAACCTCTCCCCCCAACACTTCAGCACTTTAACTCCTGTCTGTCAGAAACTGGCCCACTATTTGAAAAGTAAACTAACTTGCTAAATAAACTTTTGAAGCCTTTGGTGAATATCTCTTTTGAGAAGTTATTTGCTCATTTAAACTTACAAAAGTCTGTTGCCATCCATCAGTTCTTAGAGAAATCCTGCAGGTCTCACTTTCCCCACCAGCTCCCTTCCCCCTGTTACGTGTAGGTCTTCAGCATGGGACTAAGACCTGCATGTACACTCAGAGAGGGTGGAAAAACCAAATGGGTTTGCAGAAATTCGTTCAAGTGGTGCCTATATATTGGGGATTTTTGAGGCTGAGGGTCAGAAGTATGCAGGCTGAGGTCCAAGTTCCTGATGAGACATACGCATAGCTCATAATATTCATAACTAGACCATGATATTCATCCTGGACCATGAAGATACAAGCATACAAACATATCTTATTATACGGTTCCTTAAAAGTAGTTGCTGGTAAAACAGGAATTCCAGTTCAAACAAAGAATCTTACCTTTAGTCAGTCCTTTGTTAATTTAGTCACTCTGAATTTCATCAAATAGGGGCTATATCCCCAGGAATTCCTCTGACAAAGGGGTCCCAAAAATCTGGAAAATTATTCAATTACTATTTAAAGAAATACACAAAGATGACTGACTGAAGAGGAGGAGATTAAGGAAAAGAGCAGGAAAGAATGTAAGGGAGTGTGTGTGACACAGCTTCAACTTCTGTTAGAAGTAAAGTGGTGAGTGGAGTTAGGGTGCCTAGTGTCAGGTGTGGACCTGCCTGCTCTCCTTTCTTTCTTTTCTTCCATTTCTCTCTCTTTTGCTATGGGCAGACCCCATGCCTATGTGAAAAACTGACATTGATTCTTACAGAGGTATTTTTTATATTTACATTGGTTAACAAAAACTATCTCTTAACTTACAGGCTCTGTTGGGGGTGTACTAGCAGAGAATAAAGTTAGCTGTTAATGGTGGGCTGAGTCAGGGGAAGGGTGGAAGGCTTAGCACAGGAACAAAAGGGAGAGATGTACCAGAGAGCCTTACCTTGGAAATGCCACTCAGAGCAGGATCATTAAGAGCTAACAGCTCTTCCTAGACATTTCTAAGTACTGGCAGTTGTCCACAGAAGGAGGCTGTATTTTCTTGCCTGGAAGGAGAATTGCATGATGGTGCATTCCTACGCCATGTCCATCAAAAGCCCTATGTTCTCTGAACCGGCACAGGAGACTGCCCAATTGATTTAGAACCATTTGAGATCGAAGGGTGATCAAGCCCATTTACTCTTCTTTACCATTAACAGCTCTTGCCCAACTCACTCGTAGGCATGGATAAGCCAACCTTGCTGTTTAATACTTGCAGCTTTGGATCTGACCTTCTCCTTCAGCCAGTACAGATGTGAGGCAGTGGTTGCCTGGATGCAATCTGGCAGCTCCGTGTTGCCTGCTTCAGCAGCTTCCAACACCAAATTCCCACATCCTATCATTTGCTTCTTTACCAGTCCTGTGTGTTGTATCAAAAACTCCTGTAATTTTATGTTCCCAAGTCTCCCTGGCTTCACTAGGTTCAACCTGCGGTCTTGTTTAGGGAAAGTTACGCTACCTTGGACCCTTGTTATTCATTTCTTTATCTACCAGGTTTCTGCTCTTTACAACGTTACATCATAAAATGTCCTTTTAAGACCATTTTAGGAGGTGTCTTTATCTGCTTTTTCCTGTCCTCCTCCTAGCGACATTTTGGCACCTAAAAGTTTTTCTTCAGATAGATAAGGAAATAGGGAAGATCTTTGGCTTCTGTACGGTTTAAAAGCCTTCTCCTCTTGACTTAATTGGCTCTACATCCTTCCAGAGGATAAAAATGTCATGGATTTCTCTTTGTGGCTGGCATCATTCTGTTCTTAGAGCCCATTGGAGTTCTAGGCCACTGCAGGAGCTCCTGGACTGTAGTGATGTATATAGTAATCAACGGTGGGTTTTGACCTGCAGCATTTTGCATCTGCATGTATACTGCAAGCGTAAATGACAACTTACAAATCAAGGAGTCCCAAAGGGTCATTCTCTGCAGTAGCAATTCGCAAAATTTTGAAGCACATCTGGCCACCCCTTCATCTGCACTAATTCAGCAGCTTGCAGATACTGCCAAAAAAGTTCAGGTTAAAATAATGTTCTCCCAAAACCTTTTATGCTAGTTTATTTCAGTAATCCAGCTTTGAGTATGGTCCTACAAGCAAGGAGGAAGGAGAAATGTGCCAAACTGTGGCAGCCAGATGAAAATAAGCATCCAGAAGAGGAGAAAAGTCTGAAGATGAGGAGCCCCTCAGCCTGGCGGTGCTGGTAAAGCCTCTCTGAGGCTCTGCATCTCCTATAAGCTCTCTCCAGGTCTCTTCTTGCTGATGTTAAACACAAATAGATGAGGACTGAGTGAGAGGGACACTCTGGAGTTCCCCAAGCTTGCAGGAAAGCAGAGGAGAGACAGCCAAGCATTACATTTGCTATGCATGTCTTCTCTGACCAGAGAGGGGGCAGTTCCCTTTAGTTCTGCTTCCAGATCTATCAAAGCCAGCAGCAGCCTGGAGGCAGCCTGTCTGTCGTGAGCAAGGTGACTCACTGCTACACCACACAGCTGAATTATTTGGGGTGGATGGGTAGTATTTGTCACACTGTCAATGAGGATTTGGCTAGGTTAACCAAGCACATAGGCTGTCTGGGCTGTCGGGTCAGCCTTTACCATACAAACAGAGGTCTATGACTTAAACTCCTGGAACAAAGCAAATGTTGCAAGGGCATTACACACACAGAAGAGAGACAAGACACTGCACGAGTGCAAAATAATGACATTTATTGCAGCAGATGCTTCATCAAAAGCTGCATGATTCTTAGACTCCATTCACAACCTAATAAGACCTATGATGAGTATTACAGTCTGGGACTGAATGTTTAAAAGTGCTTCCTTGACATGTATACTACTTAAAGGAACACTGTCATGGGTTGAAAAGAACCGAAAGGTTGTAGAGCAACAAATCACCCCCTCTACAAGAGCTAAACAAAGAATTAAAATGTTCGAGCTGATAAGAAACAATGGGGCTTACCACCACAGGCAAGGAAAAACAGCATAGCAGGTTCAGATTAAGGGGTGGAAGAAAATCAATTTAATTCAAAACAAAACAATGAGAAATGTAAATCAATCACTTAAATCCAGGTAGGACAAAAATAGAAAAGAGAGAACGGTGGCAATAAATATATAAATAGGTATATGCAGATATATATATATAGATTTCACCCACTCCATCCACATCCCATTGCAAGCCCTCACACGTGGTCTGCACTGCAGAGTGGGGGGAAAGGAAAAGTAAACCCTAAATGGGGGAACGCAGTTCTTTTAACCTCATAGATATCAGTTCAGTTTGAACACTTTGGGACAACACCCCCCACCCCCTTTTGCAGTGTGTAATCTTTCTCTGGGTGGCTGGAAAGCTTAAGAGTTACCAGTTTTTCAGGGACGGTCTTGGCACTCTGATCTCCCCATCTGCAAAATGTGAGATTAACTGGATCTCCAGGGGTGCTTTAGGTTTCCAACATTCTAGCAGAGCCTCCATGTCTTGGCAACTCGAAACCTCTCTTCCTCCCCCCACCCCCTTTTGCAGTGTGTAATCTTTCTCTGGGTGGCTGGAAAGCTTAAGAGTTACCAGTTTTTCAGGGACGGTCTTGGCACTCTGATCTCCCCATCTGCAAAATGTGAGATTAACTGGATCTCCAGGGGTGCTTTAGGTTTCCAACATTCTAGCAGAGCCTCCATGTCTTGGCAACTCGAAACCTCTCTTCCTCACCAGCGGCTCTATCTCTCCTTGCAGAGTTGGGAGCTTTGGCTGGTCTGCACCCCTTCCTTCTGGCAGCTCTTCTCAGCCACCCCCGCCAGTAAAAGCAGCGAAGTGAAAAGGCTACCTGCCATGCGGAAGATCTTTTACTGTCCCAGGCTTCTGAGGTGACTGCTTCAGTTCTCTCTTTTCATCCTTCTGCAAAAAATGAAATGGGCATGCCAGGGAAGCAATGTCATTTGCTGCTTTTCATATGTTTATTCAAAGAGGCGTTGACTGACATGGCTTGGCTCCAGGAATGGGCAGGAAACCTAAGCAAGGCTGGTTTTGCAATGCTGGCGTCCCTTTCCCCGCAACAGTGGCAAAAGCCTTTTGCCCCAAGGAAAAAAAAACAAGGGAAGGGGGCAAGTCCCCCCTTCCGCCCTGGAGGTGACATCTTAAACCACAACAAACACTCAAGTGATAACTTTGGTTTTCAGTGCTTAACAGAGATAGAGTGTTCCCCTGCTCATGCAAGAAGTCCCTGATCTTACTGCAGATGCCAAATAGATCCCACTTTGCTGTCATTCTGAAACAAAAGAGCGAGGAAATCTCCATTTTGTAGCATAGAAAGCGTCAATAAGGAAGATTTGTGTTTCTCTAGGAAGCAAAAAACAGTGAAAGGCAGGAGGAGAAAGGAATACTGATGGGCAGAAGGAATTTTCTAAGCTTACTGAATGAGTCAGCTACAGCTCTGCTTTGATGTTACGCTGGAACTGTACATAAAAATTCAATTCATGGGCTTCTGCTCTTCAAAAATTACTTCCCCTCCAGCTAGTTCAGATGTATCTTTTTTGCCAGTTTGAATAAGAGTTAGAGAGGTATGTAGGATCTTAAATGCAGTGAGTAAGATAACTTCATCATACCCCAGAAAAGCTTTAAATAGAAAACAACAGATATATGCGTCTGACATTGACAGCAATGAAAAAAGCTTGAACATGTGAACTAAATGTGACCAAGGAACATCCGCTGGTGACTGCATGCACTCTCCATCAGCATCTGGAATGTACGCACACTCAGAGTAGGCACAGCCTTTGCTCTACTGGGTAAAGATGATGGCTGCTCAGCTGGCTGCAAGAGACCTTGCAGATCCCCCTAGGAAAGGTTTCCTCTCAGTTGGCTTTGAAATGCCAACTGTTCCCACCCACTGCAAAAGTAGTCTTTTCTGAAGTGCTCCGAGCAGTGCTGAAGTCATTAGCAAGGTTGCTGTTTCCCGTTTCACTAAAGGCCTCTTGGGTAAACTGGCCGTGATAGAAGGTACACCACAGCTTCTATTCCAGCATATGCAGGCAGAAAATTTCT
The DNA here is from genome assembly GCF_000710305.1 of Buceros rhinoceros silvestris. Taxonomy (NCBI): domain Eukaryota; kingdom Metazoa; phylum Chordata; class Aves; order Bucerotiformes; family Bucerotidae; genus Buceros; species Buceros rhinoceros. The sequence goes on from NW_010397154.1 coordinate 26,460, forward strand.
GCTGGTTTATTTATTTCAAAGGGTCATATTCAGAAGGCCAACTCTTGCATGTAAAATTCATGTACAATAGTGCTTGCATCAGCCAGCCAGCTAGGGAGGACTTCCAGGTCCCAGCTCCCTGGGAGAGCAACAGATGAACCGAGGCAAAATGCTGAAGTTAGATGCTGGCGTAGATGGTTTGAATATGACCTGAAGCCTCTTCTACATCCAGTGCTTCCTTTTCTGAGATGAAAATTGAAGCCTCATAGAATAAAAGGAGGCAAAGTCCATGTTTATCACCAAGCTCAATGCAGGTCAACGCAGACCTGCATGATCCTTCTTACAAGAAAGTTGGAAATGAAGCTTTGAGAGACTCAGAAGAGTCCAGTCAGTTCTGTCTTCTGGTGTACGTGTGACAAAGCCAGAAAGAGTGATCTATAGCAAGCATCTTTTTATTTTATTTTTTTCAAGATGCTTCAATTTAAAATTGAATGAGACTTGTTTTGGCTTCCAGGAAAAGGTCGAAGACATTTTCTCACAGATGGCAGATGCCAAATCCTTTGAGTTGGGAAAGTAGAAAATATCCACAGGTTTGAATATTAGTTAACTTTGCTAAAAATGCTCTGCCTGCCCTGTCTTTGAGTTGCTAAAAGCTCTAGGAAAACAGAGGGTCTTATCACTTGACCCCTCATTGTTTGGGACAAGATAAAGAGGAGAAGACTATTGTCTCTACAGCCACGAGGGAGGATGTGGCCTGAAGGGATCCGAGCCATAAAGATACCAGAGATAATGACCAGCCCTCCCCGAACTGCGCCTGCTTCATAGACTGTTGAATATTACTTTCTCCTCCCAGGGGAGGCATAAGTCCGAGTTAATGAGCCATGCGATGCATGACGTTGTATGACCTGTAACATGTAAGAAGACTGCGCATGTGCAAAGGGGAGGAGACCTAATTTACATCAGGAGCGGGAGATTCTAATCCATCTGTACCAGGCGGTTGAGCAATCCTTTGAGTATGTACGTTTTACTGCTTTAAATAAGAGGCCAAAGCTACGGTGAGGTGTGCAAGCATCCTTAGGGTACCTGACCCTCGCTGCACCCGACTCTATAGAGCTGAAATCACATAAACATACCTGCTTCACAATCAATTTTGATTGCGGAGTTTTTCCACACATCACCTTTAAGAACACTGTTTACAAAAGTGTGTTTCTCTTTGGTAAGAGAAATGTTTTCATAACGGGTCCTTTTGCTGACGCATTAGTGATAAACATCACAGATAATTGTGTCCACTTTATGAAGCACAGTGTTGTTAAATCTTTTGTACAAGGATAAAAATACAAAAAATTTCTAGTCTCAAGCAGACACAGCTTCTCCCTGAACAGAGGGAATCCAGAATCAGAGACTAGAATTTTAAAACTGATATCACAGATCTCTTCCAATGCCACTGATAACTCAGAAAATGAAAGAAACTGCCTATTTTTAGTATCTTAGCAAGACAGACGAAAAAGCCCAGGATTTACTTTCACACCTTCAAAAATGTGCCTTTGCTAATCTCTGTTAATCCACCAGAGAGATACCTGAAAATAATCACTATAACTAAGCTGCAGGACTTGAAATAGAGTTCTTTCAGCTTTGATTTCACAGATCATATCGTGACCAGTATTACAAAAATCAAGAAGGAAAAGGAAAACCTGATGTTTTTACTGAGTTCTTCATTGTGTAAACATCTAGGAGCCATTTTGTCTTTAATCTTATGGCTGCTTGATCTTCACAGGTTTGGGCAGCAGATGCCACAGTGCTTCATAAACCTCCCTCAGATTTTCCTTGCAAAGACCGGGAGAGATTTAGGATGAGCCTTGACTGTGCTACCATTCTCTGTGAGCCTAGCTATCAAGTGATTGCCCTGCACAAAATCAAGGTGTTTTCTTGCCCAGACAGCTCTATCACTGGACTTCCTTCAGAGATTTAGAGTCGTATTGTTAAAGTCCTTGTAGAATCAAGCTCAAGCCATCCAAATATAGCAAAGCATGGATGTTAATAATTGGGATCTGAAAGACTGAAGAAGAACAGTAGATCGATCACAACACTTGTTGAACGAATGTCTTTCACAGCAATTGAAGCAGGAGCTCCACAAGCGTGAATCGCCAGCCCAACTGTCCTCTTCCACTGTGTTTCAGCCACAAAAGATTCAGCTATGCCCAGGGCTGTTCAGCCCATGCCTACCCATTAGTAACTGCCATCAGCTTGGCAACTGTGTTGCATATTTTTAGGCAAATGTCTGTTTACTTTGGAGATGAGAAAGAGTTCAAGATTGTTTTTTTACCTTATTGCTGTCCAGTGGCAACTTTAGTTTCGGTCATTTTTAGCCAGACAAACTCAAACTAGTGACAATATGGAAAAGACCTATGATTTTCATAAACAGTGAAAGTTAGATGGCTTCCCCAATATAGCATAACTTACAACTTAAAAATTGTTACATGAATGTTGACTTTTAGTCTCACCTTTTCACATTTACTCCTACCTCAGTTTTACCATGCTTGCTATTACATCACTGTCAGGGTTTCAGAGGCTGAAAGGGAACTTGAGACATTATTACCTCTGCTGGCATTGCTCCTAGCTGCAGCTTGATGAGTTAGTTCCGGAAGATCTTTCACAATGAGACTCCACCTTGTCCCCAGGCAATCTGCTTTAGTGCCTCACTCTCTGTATGCTTAGAAAAGCTTTCCTAGTGTCTAAACGGAACTTCTGCTTCAGTTTTAGTCCTTTCCTTCTTGTCCTATCTATTGTGGACATTGAGAACAGATTGCCTTTTCCTCCTTCAGCAACCTTTGACATACTACAGAATTGTAATGTGGTCTTTCCTCTCCTTCTTTGGTTTACTTAATTGGAGCAGTGAAATTTCAAGACTCTTCGATGATGAGAATACCCTAAATATATTTAAATACTGGAAATGGATTTTAAAGACCAAAGAAAAAAAGTCGTATTTGGTGGTTGAGATTAGTACTTTATCTTTCAAAGTATAGGTAACCCAGAAATACATTGGAGTGCCTATCCTTTCAGCCCTTTCTGGTGATACTGTAAAAGCAGGTGACTGATCAAACTCTCTAAGACACAGTTTTGAGTTTTAGAAAGCAAGCATTTTTTATTGCAGTGCTGGGTGCACAGAGATTCTGTGTCCCAAAACATGCACACCTCAGTTTGAAATAGCCATTGTTTACAAAGTGTATCCATATCCATACACATTATATTTCCTGGAAAGGCCTACTTATTCATATCATTTCCCAGAACTAATTAAAATATGTACAGGTTCATTATGTGTGCACATTTTATCTATTAGGGTCTTCTTAGGGGGTCTTTGCTGGTCTTCAGAGGTCGCTCCAGAGTGTCCTTTACCTGAACTCTCTTATTGAGCATACACAGTTAGCATCTTCTTTTACAACTTTTTCTTATCTTCACAGCTGGTTTCTCAGAGTCAGTTTGTTCTAGTTTCTTGACTACAATGTTCCTGAAATGACAGTTTCTAAATTAGTCTATCGTATAATAAACAACTGAGGAAAAGCTAAGCTATGTATATATTGTTCTATCTATTGCAAGTCTGAGGGTTTCAGCATGAACCACTGGTTTGTCTACAACAATCAATTACCTTGATGAAAAAATGTAGAATACATTTGATACATTGGTTTGGTGGTTTTTTCCAGGCTGTGGCTTAGTACTCTCCTCTCTACTCGAAGATAAGGCAAGGACGGGTGGCAAAAGAGGAAAGCTAAACAGAACTTTAAAGAGAACACCGTAATACCAACTTTCTCAACAGCAAAGCAAAAAGAGGGGTGGGAAAGTGAACAGGAATTTACAATAATTGGTACTGAGTGGATGAGGGCTGACATACAGCAAACAAGAAGAAAAAGACAAAGCTTCATTAAAAGGTATCGGATGTTCATTGTGTGTGCTCTGTAACTCAAGCATTGTGCCAGGCTTTATAAGCAAATGCTTTTAAATGAACATCTTTGTAAGCAATTTTCAAAAAGCTTTGGAATTTTGAAAATAAGCGACAGAAGGGCGCTAAGGCGCTGCATACCCAGGTCAGTGAGCAATG
>NW_010397155.1:0-641 GCF_000710305.1 Buceros rhinoceros silvestris
TATTAGCTAGAAGAGTCTAGTAGAATCTACAGCAGAATCTACTTACAGAGTTACTGCTAGTGGTTATTACTGCAAATATCTATGAGAGACTCTTACAACAGAATTATTTGTTCATATCTGAGTTTGTTAGTATTATTGCAATTACCTATTAAAAACTGTGACTATTAGTATCTAATAAATTAACTCTCTCTTTGTATTTAGTGGCTGTAGCTATTAATAGAATCACCAATTAAGATGTATCAGGATACGTCAGTAAGAGTTCTCTGTTTGGATGCAGAGGAGCTAATATATGAAAAATAGTTGTAATCTATTAGAATTCTTTAAGGGAGAAAATCCATTATTATCTACAGATGCCGTCAATATAATTATCTACTCTAAAGTCTCGTTATCTGTTAGAATCTAGTGGTGGCCTTATCTATCAGCAGCTGTTAGTGTCTGTATTAGCTATTAATGCAACCACCTGTTTGAATCCACAGCATTACCTGTTATCAGCCACAGGGGGTGTAATAAACGTGTCACCTCTTAGACCCTCAGCAGCATTATCCCGTGACAGTCACGGCCTACTGCCACCTCCGGGTGTTTGGTACCAGCCGTGTCCTCTGCCCGTTAGCAGACGAGAGCCCCTTCAGCTGGGAGGCAAA
>NW_010397155.1:908-1113 GCF_000710305.1 Buceros rhinoceros silvestris
GCGGTGGCCCCAGTGACACAGCTCCTCCTGGCTGTGTCCAGCCAGCACCTGACTGCTGATTCACGCCCATTGCCCAGGCAAAAGTCCTGCTGCTGCGGAAGCGAACCTAACGGTGGGAGTGCAGGAGGTGCCACCCACCTTGGTAACCGGCAACTTGAAATTGAGTGGGGACAGGGGCCACACGCTGTCCTTACGTCCTGGTGGG
>NW_010397156.1:0-6259 GCF_000710305.1 Buceros rhinoceros silvestris
TGTCTTATAGTGTTCCAATTACTGTTTTTTTAGTCTTTCAAAGAAGGTTCAGTGTTAGCCTAAAAACACAAGCCCCACAAATTGTCAATCATACCAATTTTAATATGAATAGAACAATAATACTACGAGAGTAGGGATGAAAGCACAGTATTAACACAGAAAAAATAAAGCTGCATTAAAAAATTGTTTTTGCTGTATAAAGGCAAGCGGAGGAAAAAACAGCATGCACACGGACTGCAGCTTTCACTGAACCAGCTTAATCTCTTCTACAAACTTCCTTGTTCAGAAACATTAGAGGTTTATGTATGAGCTTAAGTTCATAAAATTAAGTGTAACCACCTAAAATAATTCTCTAGCTTAACTTTAAGAGTCATGCTTATTTTTCAACCACATTGCATGCATTTCATCGCAACACACAGCACAATGTTGTTTACCACATTCTAGTGAAACTTCATGACCCTACTACCTATGGGAGAGGGACATCTAGCACAAAATCAGTTATGATAATTCATGTTAATGGCACCAAAACCACAACATTAAGTGCTTCACGATCCTGAACACAAAAGAAAATAGTATCAGAACATTTGCTGAGGCATTGCTTTAGGTGTAAAAGTTTGGAACGATAGGGAGGGTAGTAGCATGTGTTGCTTGTACCTCTGTATCTAGCAGAACTGCAAATCCAGATTCTACAGCCTCACAGCTCCTCAGGAGTCCATCCCTGCGTTCAGAAGTGCCTTCTGGCACCACCTGGTGGGCTCCACCATGCTCACTTTGATGTCTAAAACACCAAAAAATACATCCCTTGTACGCACTGGCTCTAAGTTTGCACTGTTAGTTGGTTAGTGGAGGACCTGCACATCAGAACACATCACAAGACTGTTCTGTAGAAGGTGCCATTCTGAAATTAAATGCATCAGCTGAAGAGATTCCTTGGTTAGTATTTTGATCTACACAGCTCAATTCAGAACTACTGGTACGTTTCAGCTGAAGTAGTGCCATAGTTTGAGCACTGCAAGTTGAATTAAGCATGTATGTTACTCAGGCTCCCTAATTCTTGCCATACCAACAGAAAAGATCATCCTTTGCAAGTCTTTCACACACCCCTCCCCAAAAGCAATGTTAATGTTAAAATATCTCCTAAATAGCAGAGGTAATAAAAATATATGCCTGGTTTTAATTTGTGGTAGGTTTTTATTTTCCTTCCTAATAAAAAAATACCCTAACTCTTTCCTGTGATGTAAGAATTTAGCCACTCAAACTTCAAATTTCTTTTGAAGTATCCTACAGGCTCAACCAGCATACTGGTTAATAACTTTATCCTATCACTAGGATTTTGTGTGGGTAATAACATCTGATGTCTAAGGGTTACAGTATGTAAACTCTGAACATGGAAGTGATTTACAGCTGACAGCCATGAGAAGCAATAAAATTCAGCTATGGATTTATGAGCTGAAAGATCCCAAACCAAGTACTACTACCTCCTCCCCCTATGACAGATAGCCTATGAAGTTTTTCCTTTACCCATAGATATATTTCTACAGTTGTACCAAATCAAGCAGCACTGGCATGCAGCTGTGCTTACATACGCGTACAAACACACACACACACACAAAAATGCATACATTTGGTGAGACGGGGCTTTGAGCAACCTGATTTAGGTGAAATTAGTGAAAGATGTCCCTACCCACAGCAAGGGGGTTGGACTAGATGATCTTTAAAGGTCCCTTCCAACAAAATGGCTCTCTGGTTCTTTGATATATACAAAAACATCAATAAAATTTTGAAGTTACCTTTATGCTACAATGCTGTAGTGATGCAACCGTAGATTATCCAGCAGAAGAGTAAAAGAATCTGAAATTTGTGCAAACTATCTCTTGTTGATAGGGCACCTACTCAAGTGACTTTTGTTGAGAATGGGGCTGCAAATACTGTACAGTTTCTGCTAAAGAGTAAGCAGCCCACATGCACACTCGAATTCTAGGGATCAGACTATGAGACTTTATGATTTTGGAATTGAATAAAAATTTTGTTAATCTTTCAGTAAACTCTTATATTTCAACTTTATATTAACAACACAGAATGCAAGCGACAGCACACTGCAGTTTCTATTTATAAATAATAAAACTTTTTAGCATAAACAAATAGACAGACATTAAGTTAATTCCTAATTAATTTAGGAATCCTAAAAAATTGAAAACAAAAAAAATCAATAGTAATATAATTTTGAAGAACTATCCGAACAATTCAAATTTAGATAGGTAGCTTTACAATGGATACTACTCTTTCAGAAGTCTATTTCAGGTAAAGAGTTCAAACAAGTTTCATCTAAACCATCTTTTCACTCATGTCCTTATCACAGCTCTACTCAAGTTAGCATTTCAGCTGAAATGTGGATTTTAAGGTTTTTCATTAATTTCATTGACTCGAAGCATTAGTATAATTTTACAAGAACACATGCAAACGTAGTTCTTGAAGAATTCCTTCAAAATTCCCATAAACCAAAAACAAAAGAAAGAACAGCCAGTGTTTCCTGTCCTTGTTTGTTTTTTCCTCCTGTATTAGCAAAATGTAGCTGTTACTATGTCCATTATTTCCATGGCATTTTTCTCATGACATACATAATTAAAGCAGTCTGTCTCACTTAATCCAATTTAGCACTTAAGAACTTTTACTTTTGCAACAGATGTAATTTAAAATAAACACTGACAATGTATAATTCAGCCACTTTGTAAGGGTAGCAGTAAGAACTTCATTCGACTCAGCATTATAAAACAGTATTTTAAACAAACTTGCTTATTTTTAATTTCACGTACTTAATGACCATCCTCCCAGCATCAGTTATCACCTTGCAAAGAGAGCAGGAGAACTCAGGATTCTCAGCCCCCATGCCAGGATGCACCTACTGCTGATTTTTAAAGAAACTGTTACAGGCTAGATGCTAAAAATATGTTTTTTCCTCAAAAGCTTACAAAATTATTTTTAGCCCTGTCTGCATTACTCTTCTGCCTGCATAAACTTAAGTGTGTTCCTGTCCTCATTAGAGTGCCCATCCATCAGTAGAGTGGAACACAAAAAAACCCGAAGTAGAATTTTTCACTTTCTAAGGAAAAACGTCAAACAAAAACTCAAATCCCAGAGTAATGACATTTGACACTACCATCCTGGAACGCTGCTCTAAAGTACAGGAAGATACACTATACCCCATTTGGACATATTTTGTTGGCCTCTGCTCCTTGAAAAGCCCTGGATTACTGGAAAAGATACGAATTCCAGGAATTCTCAGCACCCTACAATGAAGTGTAGGTTGTTTATCTTAAACATGCAAAGAAGTAAGCATTTATTCTTAAAATAAATGAAATTCATAGGTGAAAAACAACCGTAAAATTTCCTAAGTGTTTTCCAGCCCAAATTTAGGTATCTAGAATTGAACTTCTACTTTTCAGAAACATACCATAGTGGCACTTTCAAAAGTGCATCTAAATTCTACTGCAGTTAAAGGATTCTTTCAGACTTTCTGGTCAACTACAAATTATGGTGACATCATCTCATCTTCATCTGAGGTTCAGATGGCTTGATATTCTACGCTAGCCCTCACGATATTCTACAAATTCCATATCCAATATGAATGTAGGCCTCAAAAAGTGACAGTGTCTGTAAATGCATACCATAAGCATACTTCCAAGGGATTCCCCATGACATGCATTGCATTTACACATATCAACGCTTTTACTCAGTGGGCCCTAAGTGAAAGCAAAGAGTAAATAGTAAACTGCCCAAGATGAATTGCCCTGAGAAGACTCAACTAGCAGGTCAGCTCCGCCAGGCTAATGGCTATCTGGCAAACAGCTCTCTGAACATCTGTAGAGTGGAAGCACTCAAGTACCTCAGGTATTTCTCTTTTTCCAGCCTAGATTAAAGCTATTACAGACATTTAGTAGTAACTTTTGACCATAATAACAGGCACGTAATCTGTACTGTAGTGCAGCCTGTATGCCCTTCGTATTATTTCTCTTCGTCCTTCTCTCTCAATTTCTCCCCACCAATCTTCATATAATCTTTATCTGTTTGCACAATATCACTGTTTTCATCTGACATTCAGGTACACCTTAGAGAACACTGGCATTCTTCCTTTACAGAACTTTTCATGTCAACGATAGTATCTTCAGTGTATCCAAACATATGAGTTAGAATATTAAGAATGTATGAACACATAAAAAACCCTGGTATTTACCTTCAGGGTTATGAAGCCCCAGTTTGTATCAGTCTAGTCTTCCCTTTTATTCTTCAGTAGGGCAGGAAAAAAGTCCTTAGAATAAAGTGTGGAAAGATTCTTAGCAAACAAAGCCAAAATTGAAGCCTGATAGAGAGTTGTGGAAGTACCTACAGTGTCCTGCACATAAAAGTTAGGTAGAAATCGCAACAGAACCTGTAAGAAGTTCCATTACTAACTCTCCAATATTTGTCCAAATAATTCAAGAAATCACTGCATGTGAAGCTTTAATGGGCAGTTAAGGTAATGAAACCCCACTCTAGAAGTCTATGGAGTACAAGATCAAGTCTTCCCATAAAGAGATTTCTTTTTGTCCTGGTTTGAGTTAGAGCAGCACCCATTCTGTTCAGAGGTTTTCCTTTTCAGCTCGGTCTCTGCTCAGTGACTGCACTGTGTGAAGTTAATGGCATATTGTTGCAGACACTGTCTGTTTCTAGCAGTGGTAACACCTGGTGTTCACAGTCACTGCCAGGGACTCATGTGCAGAAAAGCTCTGGCTTGTACTCGCTCCTGTGCAGACCAAGGTCACTGCTCAATCCTGTGTCCCACGGTGAGGGTGCAGTGAGTGAGAGGCCGCACCTGCAGGGAGGAGTGGATGGGACAGGTGACCCTGCACTGACCAGCAAGGTGTTCCATCCCATATGCAACATATTTGGTATAAGGCTGAGGGATCACAAAGGTCTTGCTCCCTCGCCCTCTTCAACGGCCGGTGTCTGAGGAGAAGTCTTTCCAATTTGCCTTCAATCCCAATCCATGCATCGCTGAATCCAGTTCTGGAATCCAGCTCCTGCATCTGTTTCCCATCTGCTCCTCGGTCCAGCCTGGGCCTTCCACAGTGTCTGACCCACGATGTCAGTGGTGATGGTGATGCAGCTGCCATCACGGCAGCTGGGTTCAGTATTGGTATTGTAGATATTTGTATATATTTAATTTTATTGTTATTATTCTCATTAAAGCAGATTTAGTTTTCTTTTCCAATCCATACGTCTCTCTCCCTTGCTCTTTTTGCCTTTCCCCTCTTTGGGAAGGGAGGGCCAGGGGCAGTAATAGAGAGCATCTGTCATGCATCTAGTGGTTGGCCCAGCTCTAACCTGTGACAGTTTTCTAGTCGGAAATTAAGATCACAGGATAAAAGAATTTAGGATAGAATTGATCAGAAGTTCAAAAGTGCCTGAACTGTTAATAAGTTAAGTGAGCCACATCTATTTTCTTGCTGACTTCTCAAATGGTCAGGACTACTTTCAGAGAGCACCATGACTGGAGATTAAGAAGTTAAATGGTACAAAGCAGTTACCTTACACAGACTGCCACCCATTAAATTGAACTGCATGTCTCTGCCGCTTAACATAGGAAGATTGTAAATGTTCTCAGAGGCTTGACATTACGCCTCAGTGTCATAAACGCTTTGTGCGTCGGCAAAATATAATTGCTAAATAATTAAGAGTGACAAATATGACACCGATATTGTTACCAAAAGATTTAACTATGTTTCAGCACTTGGATTTGTTGTAACCTGATAGAGAGACAGATTTGTGACACACTTCACCAGTGACATGGTCAGGTGGTCGGATATTCGTAATTTCACTAACAATCCACACACATATCCTTAAGCAAGCAGACTTAATTAAGACCTCCACACATTACTTAAGTCCTGCACACAGCAGCATAGAGAAAAGGGCAAATACATCTGAAGTACAGAAAAGTAGGTTATATGACCTGTCCGAACATCAAAGTTGAAGTGAGTGACGCAGTCCTGTGGCAGAGGTGTTGGGAAAGGTCTCAGGGCAGCTGAGAGGGAACTCCAAAGAGGTAATTTTACCATCCTCTTTTGTACCCTCCATGATATTATCTTAGCATGTACTAGAGCCAGATATTCTGTATTTTGCCCTCACCTACAGAGTACTTGTACTCCACAGGTAAGAACAAAGTCCAAAAAACCCGTTACTTACCTCTATAAATGACTAAGCAAAACAGCAGAACCTATGTAGG
>NW_010397156.1:6386-14211 GCF_000710305.1 Buceros rhinoceros silvestris
TAGGGAAAAAGGGGAACGAAAGCGGCTCATGGTTTAAACAGGACACGTCACATTCCACAGTCTGGTGAGAGGGAGATCATAAAGTCCCTGGACAATAAGTGTGCATAACAGGGACTGGGGCCACTTCAGATATTACAGTTTCCCCGTCCTTGACATGAGTCAGCAGGCTCTTGACATTAGCTAGGCCTCACAGTTCGGCGGCAGATTAAGCAGACGGGGTGGTGACGGAGGCATCATCAGTTCTGCACAGTTGGTGTTTGGGTGCCCCAAAGCAACAAGCAGCTACTGGGCCTCTGCCCAGACCAGTTCTTCACTCGGATGGGCAGTTTCAGCGTAACTCTCTTCAGCAGGCTTAAAAAGTCTTAGGACCCCTAGGGTCTGTAGCTCAAATGGTTATATCAGAATTACTTTATACAATCGAAATTGGCTAAAGCTATGACTTCAGGTTATTTTATGAGAGAAAAAGCTCTTAAATCAAAGTGGGAACAACAATGCCAATACATGTGGTTTTTAATCAATGAACTCTGATAGAGAAACTTGCTTCACAATAGAGATGTTAAAACTATGAGACACTTTTCCCTTGATCTTATTTCAGCAAATTACGTGCTACTAAGAACACTGCAAAACCCAGCCCAGTCAAATTACAGAACTGCAGTATGAATCGTCATAGCCCAAACTGTTGAAACACCAAGGCAACGTAACTAGGGTTACAATTTTGATTTCAAACTCCATTAGTCAAAAAAAAGCTCAAAAAAATATGCAAACTAAATAAAGAAGCAGTGTACAAGACACTGCATGCTGAAAATCTAAAATACTTGAACCTTATCTAAAAATCACACTGAAGAAAATAACAATTCAGAAATCAAACCCTTCAAATATCAAATTCAACTTTTTTGCTTAGAGATACTGTGTGGCAAGTTAAAGACCTCTAAATTAAATTTAAAAGACTTAGTTCTACAGAACTCTGGGAAATTTTTCTCTTACTGTAAAGCCATGTAAACCAAACTTTATTCCCTAGAAGGATCCTTGGAACTTGCCTCAATGCATTACTATTTAACAAGAGTTAAAACAAATGTTAAAGCAAAGTTATGCACCTGTTACCATTGCTTCACTCTAATCACACATGTAATTATTTCTGTGTTCTTTAGAGCTCTGCTCTTCTCACATTTCACAGCATTTTAAGTACAAGAATAAAAACTGTTTTAGAGGCAAGATAGGTCTTAATGAGCACACAACAGAAGTGATTATTAATGCTGCATACGTGCCTTCAAGTGCTTCTACTGAGGCTGTCAGGTTAGGTCTGTGCCACTGTCATCAAGCCTGCACCTGGCTGGCCTGGGTCCATCTACATTTACTACACATCAGTTACCCTATCTGACTGGTGAGGTCTCTTCACCTAGCAAAACCACTTGTTAATTTACCATGGTTTCTAAAGCTATCTGCCACTTCAGCAAACTGAATTAAAGCAGACCAAGCAGCCTTTCTCTTCTCTTTAGAAGACCTTACTTGGTTCCCAAGCACTGTCTTACACTCCTTCAGCACTATCCCTTCTCCCCAACTTCAGCCTCCCATCTTCCTTGCATTTACACACATCATTTTGATATTGCTCTATAGCAAAATCAGAACTTTTTTTACATAGCTCCTCATACTCTCTTGAGTCCAGTGCAGCATTTTTTTCTGTCCCAGCCTGTTTGCAAAACTAGTTGTAGTACATGTTTCTCTGTTTCTGGTTTCTCACTGAGAGCTACTTGTCACAAATAAAACTTTTAGTCACCACCTCTGAAAAACTCTGCATTTCAGTCAGTAACAAAACCAATAAAAAAAGAAAGCATAAAGCAGAACACAAAATACAAACAAAAAGTCTCACTGGTCCTCTTCAGCAGCAGAACAAACCCATTACTGAATTATGGTTGCAATACTATCCAACCCACACATTGCTAGATAGAAAGAAAACATACACAAGGACTAAGAGGGGAGCTCTGCTGCCAAACCCCAGTGGGGTCCCTGGTAAGTATGTATGAAAAGGAATTGCTCAGTGCTTATTTCTTCAGTTTCTCATCAGTGATTCATTAGGGCTTTTTTAGTAAAAACATCCTATATATCCTATATACTCAAAGATACATATACTCTTTATACTCATTAGGTTCCCTTCTCTGATTTAAAGGTTAAAGCATTGCATCAAGAAGATTACAGTTTCCTTCTGCAGAAATTTTTCCTAGTTATTAGAATTAGTAACTAGAACAATTAAGTACTTTTGATTGAAGTTTTATTAGAAATTCATTCCAAATCATTTAAAGCATACAACCAGAATAAGAGATGTAAGTCTCAGTGGCCAATCTCAGGCAGTCAAAAGCAACTGGAAACAAGCCTACCCAAATCTAAAGGTGAAGTAGCTTCCAGCATAAACAGAACCATGGGCAGACTCGTATCACCACAGTTCCACAGCACAATTCTTACATTAACTTCTTTAGGAGCATCTCCCAATCACATTATCATCCTGCCAGTCCAAAATGCAATAAAGAAAAGCCATTTTAAATCCCTAATCTTACATTGATGTATTTTGGCCAGCCTCTACACACAGTTCTTTCCATCATTTTTTTTTTTTAGAAGATGGGTGTTTCCCCAAAAAGCTTTAGAACCAGAGGTCCCTTCCCACCTTCCACCCAATGGTCTCTCACAATTTACAATTTAATTCATTAGGCCATACAGATTAATAAGAAGTCTCTAACAGTTCATCACAGTTCATCAGCTACTACCTTAATGAAAATTTAAAGATTAATTTGTTTTCTAAAATATCGGCAGCTCTCAGTTCACTGTTCTTGTGGTAAAGTACTGTACCTCCATTAACGAATCATGTTTGTCAGAAAACTTTTAACTTTTTGACAAGCAATCAATTTCCACTTCTCAACAGTTTTATCCAGCAAAGCACATGTAAGAAACTGCAATCTAAGTTTAGCAGAGAAAATATTTTTAATGTATTCTTTAAAGTATTACTTAGGCTGTCCAAACTATTGCCTTTGCACATTTTCTATTACAACACATAAAGCTCAACAATTCATACTTATACTACTAGGTACAACTTTAAGAACAAAAGAGGCAGCACAGGATTTGAAAGTGTTTTTTTTTTTTAATTTCCTTCCAGTTTAAAATAAATAATTTTACCAGATTCTGCAAATTGACCAAAATTAGTTAATGTTGTTAAGAAGTGAAGTCTTGCCTAACACTTTGCCAGCCTTTCTCCTTTGATGAGTGAATATGCAACTGAAAATAGTTTATTTTACTCACTGTTCAGAAGCACATATTTAGGAAGATAGCTAATGAAAAGAAGCACTGCTCAGAATGAATTTCAAGCATGTGTATTCACGCACACACAGCTGTGTACAGCAAGAGAAAGAACTATACTGGTTAATTCCAACAACCTCTTCACCTTAATGGTACAACGGTGGAATGGCTCTAAACCTAGAAGGAACTTTATCTACTACCGATGAACACAAATACGATTATCACATATGACACTATGCAGTTTGCATACTTTAAGTAAGGGACAGTCTTGAGGTACACAAAATGAGTAAGATAACATTTCTAGAGCAAAATGTTTTCTTATTTTATTGTTAACATCAGCAAAATAATCAAGGCTATCAGTTGTAGATCTACAGGAAATCCATTCCTGTTTCATGTACACAGGGGACACAGTTTCTCTTTTACAGGATGCAATCACCTAATATTGTTCTTTCTTATCTGGTTACTACTCACTGCTTTGTTGGAAAAATAAAACATGTAAGCATATTACTAACAACTACAGAGGAGTTTATTCCTGTTCTTCTGCAGCTAAAGAAGTTTTCAGAGTAGGAAGTGTTCTTTTAGAGTCTTATTTCTAATAGTATTTTATCACAATTAAAACACAACTCTACATGGTGTGAGAAGGAAACAAAGGGATGTTGTTGTTCTTGTATTTGAAAGAAACTGATAAAGTAAGTGGGAGGTAGTCTTGCGAGACAAGAAAGAAACCAGAGGGCTATTAAAAGAGAGAAGGAACCAGATAACAGGCCATAAAACATTGAATCTGTCAAACTGGGGTTGACTAGGATGGATGGGCTTTGGGAAGCAGCACTGCGCTTGCTTAATAGGCTGTTGAATATTACTTTCTCCTCCTAGGGAAGGTGTAAGTCCATGATAATGAGACATGCGATGCATGAAGTACCATGATCTAATGTTACCTGTAACACGTAATTAGCATGTGGGTTAAGTCTGTACATCTTGGAGTACCCAGCCAATGGGGAAACAAGGGAGGGATCTTTTGGCTGGGAATAGGGTGTAAAACTTCATGTATTTTTCTGACAAATCATGCCTACTAGTTAGATACCCGGTCTTGCAAGAACGTAATAAAACTAAGTGCTTTATTGTGGAGTCTGACCTGAGTCTCTTTGGCGAGGCTTTCGCTTGTTGCTTACAATGGCATGCCAACAAACCCCACCGTATTAGAAATGCATTGCCAATATTCTTTCAGAGGCCAAATATTCTAACTGTGGACGATGCACTGAACACTTGGCCCAATTTTTCAGCAACTCAGCACCTCCCTCTCATGCTGTTTTAAGAGGATCTAAATGCTGCAAAATCCATCTCAAGCTGTTTCTAGAAGGCCTTCAGAAGCACAAGTATTTCCCATGGCAGCTAGTTCCACTAGCAATGCACTGCATTGTGGATTTTATTTTTGTATATAAAAAAGAAATATTATTGCAATTCAGCCTTTGGCATGCGAGTTGCACCTCCTTAACAAAATAGTAATACCTACGGTCTGGGTCTTGCTAGCCCTCTAAAACAATAGTTAACTTTTCTAGGCTTAAATGTCAAAGCCGTAAGGTTCTCCGGATTACCTGTTTTAACACCCATCTTAGGCAATCAACTATTTTATAACTTTCCATTTACATTACATTTAATATCTATCCACCCATAAAGCCAGCTGGAATCAAGTTCCTCTGCTGAGATCTCCTACTAAGCCAGTATAGTTCAAAAGGAAAAGGCAAAAGTTTAACAATAATTTAACATTATCTTGTTTCTGTTAAAAGTATTACAAAGAGGTGCTTTTCTGCATTGGAAGAGGTGAGCACTGAGCCAATGTTTCTGCTATAGGAGTAAGATTTGGTTGAGAAGAATGCTTTCTGCTTCCCCTTCCCTTAATTTCCCAGGACACTGGCAATTAAAAGCAACTTCACTGATGAGTTGGTGAACTTCAGTTCTCCTGTTACAATACTTGATTCTACTAATACATATGTAATCCAGTCACCTAGCAGAGTATGACAATCCTGGCCCTCAAAGACAGATAAATTTATCACACCATACAATTCTCTTCATATGGCTTAGAAAAACATTATTCTAGCTTTTTTGGACAACAGTGGAAAACCAGTATTTTTTCACCTCAATAGGTAACAACACCCCACATCATTGAAAAATTGTTATGCCAAAAAAAACCCCTAAGCAAACATAACCACCCTAAATAAATTATACTGAAGTCTCAACTTGTACTTGAGTTTTATTAGCATTTTTTTACCAACTTTTAAAAAGTTACCCATTCATACAATATCAAAAGCAACAATTGTCCTAAAAATGTCTACATTATTCTTCTGTAGCTTTTCCAACTACTCCTGAATTATTCTGTATGCTGAAGGCTTCAAAGATAAGTGCTTTCCCCTGCCTGTAATGTAGGTAAAAAAATAGCATCTTAGAGAGTAGGACTTAAGGTCCTCCAAATGTTGTTTCCTTGATGGTAGGTTAAACTGATTTAGCCAAAGCATATTTTCCAAGTCTTGTGTTTTCTATTTACTATTGCTCTGTACCTTCCACTTTCATTTTTAAAGTATGCTGCCAAAAACTCTCCTCTCAGATTTTGTACGCAGCTTTCCATTTTACTTTGAGTCACTAACAGAACTTGAACAAAAATTAACTCAAGGACTTCCTAAGCATAGTTTATCAGAACTGCCCAGGAGACCATCCAACAAGTTATACCTACAAGAATCTTCTAGATCTTAAGAAACTAAGGTTCCTAACAGAAACCACCTCTCAGCACACACCTACAATTTATTTCTTCCAGCTTCCATAAGCAGGTTAAATCCGAAGAAGGCCAGCTACCTGATGAAACCAATTTCTGTTCTGATACAGTTCACTCACAATACTTCACCATCATTTAAGAAAACCACTTCTAAGACATGACACATTTTATTTCTCAAAACTCACACAAGTTCTTGTAACTTTTGAGCAAAACTGTGTTTTTGTTAAAAAAAAAAACCCCAATATTGATAGGATAATGGCAAATTTCCAGACAGGCAATCTGATATACACGAACACCTGAAACTCAGCACATAATACAAGTGTCCGTAAGTATACCTTAATACCATGAACAAAGACAAAAAAGATTAACCCAATGAACTTCAACAGCAAGAACTCCTCCATTTTGCCCTCAGAAGCTTTTGACTGGACACCTGTCAACACTCAGACAGCAATGAAGTGTGGTTTATTAGCTCTAATGACCAAAACAATCCAAGATGTGGGACAATTCACTATCAGGTTTTTAATATTTCCTAAAGAGTGGTAAAAATCAGCAACAGTTGCTTGAAGCTAATGCAAGCTCAGAAGAAAGTAAGAAATCCTTAAAAAAAATGTTACACAAATTTGCATAATTCCAGCCCTTAGTGACCGATACTGCTGTTCAAACAGTTCGGAGAAGAACTATGAACTAACAAGAAGAATCACCCTTTAGCATGGCAGAAAATTGTTTGATTTGTTGATTTTGATTAATATTCATTATTGATTTTTTATTTATGATTGAAACAATCAAATATTATGCTTCAGTAAAATCTATAAACATTTAATTGTCTACAAAATATTCTAGCACAGGTACACAACAATCTTTTAACTTGAAGACTTATTTATTTATCATGGATAGCAGCTACTAAAGTGAAAGCACTTTACAAAAACCCAAACACCTTTATACTTTGGTTTGTGTTGGGTATAACTAGAAAGTTAACACAGCCTCTGAAATTTAGGAACTCGCACAGCGTGCAGCCTGTCGCACCTGCACGGACATGATACACAGACTGATCTTAGCAATAGTGCTGAAGTTCAGATATACACAACTGACTCCTCCTCCCCCTCTGCTACCAAATACACTAACCAGAGGCCAGCTAGTTTGTCCATTTGCAGAATTAAAGAAGATGGGCAAAGAAGGACAAAGGGGATAACTAACTTCACTTTCGTCAGAAGGAAGGTGTACTTTCACAATGCTGTACCTATTTTTCATCCTGTTTTTCATATAAAAGGCAGCAAGAAGTTCCACTAGCAGATACATCACTCACACCAGTGTAGGAATTAGCTCATGCATGCAGAGGCTTTAAAAGGTCTTGATCATCCCTTGAAGAACAGATAGGTGCACCTGCAAGAGATGATCAACTTGGCTGGTCCAGCTTCATAGCTGTCAGATCAAGATTTCTCCCATTGTCTGGGTCTTTGAAACAAATGGAAACCGTTTGGGAACATCAAAGCCTTCTTCATTGTGTTCAATTATGTGCTGCTCTATATGTTCTTGGAGTTCTTCAGAGAAAGAAAAGGCCAGGGTAGGCCTACAACCCACCTCCAAAGGAATCGTACATCAGTGGTTATAGAACTTACAAACAAAGAGCACTGATTTTTAAATGCTAAACCTCAAGTCATATGGGTTGAAGTAAGTGACAGTGGTAACACCACATGTTCACAAAACTAGACAAGCTATCAGTAGATCAGCTGATGGTTACAATTAACTTATAAGCACAGGATTTTGCCTGAACAGGGAAAG
>NW_010397156.1:14285-16589 GCF_000710305.1 Buceros rhinoceros silvestris
AAGAGCTAGTGATCACACACAGGTGATTAAGGGACAAATTAATTACAAAAAACGAAATTCCTGAGGTAAAAGGGGCTGGGAGTGGTAAATTACATATGCATGCCATATCCAGCATCCAGTAAGAAAAAAACCCAACCTCTTTTCAATTAGAGGTATGAAGTTTAGTCTCATACTAAATACAATTAGCTTTCTGAAATTTCATCCAGGCTTCAGGGGGAAAGGACAACTATATAGCTGCCACTTTAAGAATACATAAATAATCCAGAACGCAAAAGAAAGTTAAGTTCTCCAAAGATGTTTTCCAGAAAGGTTGCAGGTTTAGTCTGTTTAAGGGTTATCCACACTAAAGGTAGGTATTAAGCATTTGTCTAAAATGAAACAGATTTAAATCTAATAGTTTATTTGATCTGCCTCCCACCATAGCAATGTCTCAACCAGATTCAGTAACAGTGGGCTATGGGATTCAATAACATTTTGCCATATGCTTGTCCTTTGAAAAATTGTTTCTCATATTAGTTAAAAAATACATATCAAAAATTGAACACAAGAATCCAAAATATTTTATCTGAAATTTGGTATTAAAAACACATGCATGGGCTTGTTCTAATGGAATAAGAACAATGCTAAAAAAATAATTGAATTGATTAATGCCAAATGAGCTTGCAATAGCCTCGTTAAAAAATCCAGAATGTGCTTGTCAACATAAAATTTTAAGTTCCACGTTAATTTATAAACATATATTTAAATTAAAAGTTTCTAGCCTATTTCCTTTCTAACATCTGAGAACAAGTGAAATGTATCTGTACATAAACCGTCCAGTCATTCTTTGGCACAGCAAAAAACTAATTTTGGAAAAAAATTATTTGTGTATTACTGCAGTATTATTTGAGCATTACTGCAATATTATGCACACCTTTAGTATCTGAACATGCACAGAACATTTTTAATGAGCTGTTTTAAAGTTCTAGTCTACTCTCCCCTCAGGCAGCACGGATAAGCACAACCTTTTTTTATTTTGAAATGATATGCCTATGCCAACAGAAGGTATAGTTCAATCTCAGTATTATTCTGTCCTTCTACACAAAACGGCATAAACAGATATGCAGGTTTAACCAAAAATATTGGTCAAGTCTATCACTTACTTCGTAATATTAAAATAGGATCTCTTTTCACCATATTGCTACAATTCTTCCTGTGACTTCACACAACGTATCAGGACTCTTAAGCGCAATTTTTTAAAGCGTCCACATAATTCCTCTTAAGGACAATGCAAAACTCCTCACTGACCATACCTTGTATATGTTCCAACTTACTGACTGATAATTTAATAAATGCACAGTCCTCCATGCTTAAAGAAATATTACAAGATAATGCTTTGAGGAAAGAGATCTAGCATTTATTCAAAGCCAGGAGAACCTTTCCTGCACCCCTTTATCCAAAGGTAAATTTTAACTCACTTCCAATCGTTCTGCCTGCTACAAGTTACCTTGCATTTAACCACAGGGTAAGAACATGAACAGACACCAGGGTAACAAGCCATCACAGGTCAATGTAATTGCCTTAAGTTGCATAATTTTGCATCATGGCAAATACGAAGCTGCTTAGCTTCTTATTGATAGCTAGCTATCCTCCTCTTCCCTGGAATCCAAAAAACATATGCTCAGAACCAACCACCAGCCAGGATACAACAGAAGGACATTATTACTGTACCAGCCATGTGCTTGCTACCTTTCCTTGGTAAATGAAGTGAACTGAAGTGAGCCTGAACCCAAGTTTCACAGAGCAAGCATTTTATCCTTACCCCTGCTCTTACAAACGGAGTTGCCAAGTAATTTACTATAATTGTAAGCAAGTTTACTTAGTTTATTTTCCAGAGATCTGTCTTTGTAAACCTTACTAAACCAGAGAGGGAAATGTCTATTTGAAAAGACATTTCTCTGTTCTCTACTTAACTGTCTCCTCACAGGGATATTTAAGTCATCAGCCTTTGTCCGAAGACTAAATTTAACTGCTATTTTGTTAGTCTGGGAAAGATTATTTCAAAGTCAAAAGGATCACCCAAACATCCTAGAAGAGAGAGCACAGGGCAAACATATCTAACCCTGCTGTTAGAAGGGTATGGAGTGGTAAATTAACCAATCATGGTAAATCTAACTCTTGGGCTCACTTCAAGAAGCTGGCTGATCTTTCCAAGTGACATTTCAACTGATAAGTGAACAGCCAGTTCTTAACAATCCAGGTTAGGAACACTGCTACACACAACTTCCAACACTGACAGAATGTAAGTTTTATAACATTTCGGGG
>NW_010397156.1:16661-26513 GCF_000710305.1 Buceros rhinoceros silvestris
GTGCAGGGGCAGAATCTGCCATTTAACAGACCACATCCCAACTTTTTATCTTATCTAGACTGTGGATTTTAAGTAACAAATTATTCTTGGACATGTGTTCTGAGATCTTAGTGCCTAGTACACACCACTGCAACACTAAATTGAAAAAAAGCATAATTAAAATATTTTCCTAAGCCAAGCTTAAGAATTTGTGACATCAGTTAGTTTTGCAAGAGTAAGTATTTTGCTGACACACTTGAAACATTTTTTCCCTCTAATGTGGCAGCCTTTACAACTTTATTCATGAAGGCCCACAGTAACGAACAGATTTCCTGCAGGCTTCCTGCATTCAGAGATGGCAGCTCATGCTTCAACAATAATTGATTCTCACAGTTTACATTCAATTTCTGCAGCCATTTAGTAACTTATTCACAACATAATCACTATTTGTCTTCAAGACAAGCAATGGCAGGCCAACAATTTGGGGGAGAAGGCCAGAAGACACCAAAACCAGTGTGGTGGGAAAGTAAACAAAGTAATTACACATCAATACCTAAAAAGACTTCTGCAAAAGCAACTACCTACCAGTTTTTAAAACAGACAAAATACATGATCATTCAAAATTCTTATCATGACAAGCTATTACTCACAGTATTGATTATAAAGTCAAAATTTAATTGTTATGAACCTCACCCTAAGTAACCAATAGGCATATTGACAAATAAGTAGTAATTCAGCACTCTAGAAGAAAAAAAAACAAAAAAAACAGGGCCGCAAAACACTTAGAGGGATCAGGCTAGAAAATAGTTACCCACTTTAGCTCTGTATAGAATAAAGCTATGACAAGCTGCACGATGAGCCCATTTATTCCTGGATTTGAGACACACATACCTACACTTCTTCCATAATCAACACCACAGTAACTACAATCATAACAGACATCGTTTAATAAATCAGCGGTATTAACTTGGGTGTCTGTTGCACACAAATACTGACTGCCTCTACTCTGATAAAAATTTAGTTCTCTTTCTTAAATCAGCTGGAAGTGGTGAAAGGAGTTATATTGAGGTTATTGTGTAAACTAAGGTCTCCTGTAGGTAGAAAAAAATCGGACAAATAATTTTGTCAGGAATTACTGCAAATAAAGTGTAAACAACGTTTTGCAAACTTAAACATGATTACACTTTTACAGAGAACCCAAGCCCATACCCAAAGCATATAAAAATTTCTCCCTATTCTGATAGGGAGAACATCTGATTTTAAGAAAATCTTATAGACAATTTAATTCAGTAGTAATTTTCATTCAATCATTACAAGTATGACCAAAAAAAAGGAAAAACAAAACAAAAAAAGGATTCAGGGAAAATCTACTGCCTTTAATCTCCGTCTTGAAAAAAGCTGAGCAACCAGTCACACAAACTGAATTTGTCTTACCTGTTTTCTTCATTTTCAGCCATTTTATCTTAGATTACAGTGGTTCTCATACAAGTGCATTCAAGTAACTGCTTACACTGAATATAAAAATCACTTAAGTGAAAGCATTTGCTATCAAGAATGGCAAGTCTCCTGCCAGGGCTACCACCAGTAATGCGATCTTTGTATTTCCAGACCAACTGCAGAATATTCTCTCACTTTCTACAATGTTAGTATGAATCTCAGCCTAAACAGATTATCAATTTTAAATGGTGAATAGCTGTAAGGGATGTAAAACTTGTAATATGCTGTAACAGCAGGGCACAGAAAACAAAATTCAGCATTGTATTATGAGCTCTAGCTACAGCTAACTACAGTGGTGATAAATTTGGAAGGTCAGTGAAAGAACAGTACTTAAAACCAGTTACTTACAGAAGAGTAGTATAAATGTAAAGATATCAGGTCTTTGTAAGATCAATTAAATACTGTAAATATATTAACAACTAAATACTGTATTCAACACTGGATTAATCAGCAAGGACAACAACTAAACTGCTGATCATACTTTTCTATATAGAAGATGAGAACCATCAGCACTGTGAAATTACATGGTATTTTCTTTGCCTACATACAGGTCTTTCAGATTTTTGGTGTAAAATGCACCACATCCTGCATAAGTGGGGATGAGGGGGAGGGAGGGGCAGGGATAACAACATGGAGAGGAAGATCAAGCTGTGAAACCAGTGACTCTCCTTAAAAGCAGCAAAGACATCCAAATGGACCAATCCTCATACTGCTGGTACTTTAAGACACGGAAGAAAAATTCACAAAGCACTAGTCCTCAAACTGGTATGGTGTCTGCATACTCACGCCACTAATTTGAAGATCTTGAAGTACTTCAGAGGGTGAAGAACTGTTTCAAGTCACTCTGAAAAATTATTTACTGGACTATAAAAAAAATGTACTTTAAGAGAACAACTGCATGAGTTTGAGTATATAACTTTTGCTCTGAAACAGCTGCCTTAAAACAATGAACTCCGCTTGTTCTGTCATTACATAAAGATGACAAAATGATGGCAGGAAGGAAGTCTAGACTTTAGGACCACCTTGGAATCACTTTGTCCCTATCACATCTTGCTTATCCCACAACAAACATGCTCTTCTTTCTTAGACTTTGACAGTAAGCTCTGGTCAAAACGCCCTGCCTTGAAATTACTTCCCTGTGCTTGAAACACAAATGGCAATGAAGTGAGAAAGTAAATTCATCAACTCATTCATCATCATTCATTCATAGGACTTCAGAGTGAGAACTTTCAGCAGCAGCAACTGGTAGAGGTACACCTTCCCTTTTTATCTTCATAACCTAGTTTTCTCTTCAGAAAGCTTTATATCTGACCTGAACTAGATTGACTAAGAAACATTTAATCGTATTTCCTGAGATTTTGCATCAGTCTAGGTACTGTCAATAACAACCACCCCCCAAAAAATCCACGTCTTTTCCCTTTCAGAAATGCATATGCTTAAATGCGGAGAGGTCTAAATTGTCCCATAGTACTTGAAATGGGGCTCAGTCTATTCAACTGACGAGCAGAGAAGGGGTGAGTATTAAAAACTCAAAGGGAAAAAAGTGAGGTATATTCCAGTAAAAGCAACATCTCAGAAGGCAAGATATCCTTCCCTAAACCAGGTGAGACTTTCTAGAAGTCTGTCCAACAGATAAACAGAGCACACAAGAACAGACAACCACACCTGTGCCTTTTATGCTGATTCCTGCTTCATATTTAACCTTGCACCATCCCTGCCCAAACATAAAAGTATCCTAGAAATGTGGTTAGAGGCTAAGGATGACTGAAATCTAGGATGTTTATTCACAGCAAAGTCTCAACCCCCCACTTTTTCTCCTTCAGTATGGGGAAAAAAACAAATGAAAACATACAAATTCCATTCTTCAAGCATCTAGCCTAAAACTATCTGTAATGCAATGCTTCCTTCACCCCTGGTTCCCCATCAAGGTCACAATAAGGTATTACCATTTCAAATATACCTTTCATCCATTATTTATACAGCCTATGGCCCTAGCGACACAAAATAATAAATTTGTCTCACCTCTCTCCATACAAGCCACAGGTACATACACAGGTACGACTCTTAAAGGCAGGAGAATCTCCACTCCCAGTCCACCCCCCCTCCCCCCCACCCCCCGCTCTGTGCCCTGACTTGAACAGTTAGGAGACCACACGAACCAGAAAATTTCTATCCTTATTCACTCCTAGAGAAGCCTTTTCCTCCTCTCTTCAGCAGCAGAGAGAGATGACCCTGACAACAGCCACTGTGGAGGCTCCCTCACCCTACCAATACGATGTCAAGAATATGAGTATTCAACAGTCTGTGGTTTCCAAGCATATTAAACACCTGCATAGAACAGTTAGGAGACCACACGAACCAGAAAATTTCTATCCTTATTCACTCCTAGAGAAGCCTTTTCCTCCTCTCTTCAGCAGCAGAGAGAGATGACCCTGACAACAGCCACTGTGGAGGCTCCCTCACCCTACCAATACGATGTCAAGAATATGAGTATTCAACAGTCTGTGGTTTCCAAGCATATTAAACACCTGCATATCCCTTGACCCTAAAAGCACTTAAGAGATTTCTATTAAGTCACAAGAAAGGCAGCATTTACTGTTAAACTATTTTTTTCTGTTAAACTATTTTTCCTTCAGAGCACAGATTTTGGGCAATCATATCTCAGAAAACTGCAGTTCCACTGACAGCAGAACACCATGAAGGAACTTTTGTGTAATCTTTCACTATTAAGACAGAGAACTTCTGAAGGGGATTAATGAAAAAAAAACCATTATGTCTATTTAATAAAGCTCTCCACAACTGGGAGGTTTTGAGAAGGAAGCAGTAAATGAATCTCTAAAATATTTGCTCCCATTCTGATTTCACTTTAGTGTTCAGATCATTGCCTTAAAACACACGTCATTATGAGAGAGAACAGGCAAGCAGCTATCCAGAATCATACAGACATAGCCAACTGTCTTCCAAGTATATTTATATGAGTTACATGACCTACATCCTCCAGGATTTTTTTTTATTTTTGCCATTCCTAGAAAACTGGATAAAGACAATCTAATCTGCAAGCATTTTTACAGTTCAGGTTGAAAACCACAGATAAGTTAGACACACAGAAGGACACAATATTTGCCAGCATATCATAATCTCTGCATACTAGAAGCCTAAGCAAGGTACTGAATTTTAGCAGGCATTATGATTGTAAAGGCATTTTGAAAACATTACCAAGAAAGCTTAACAGAAATGTCACCAGGGAACTATTTTAGAACACGCCTTCTATGCTACAGAGCTCACAACACTTACTAAATCTAGAAAAGCTGGAAATGTCCATTTTGAAAAATCTCAACAGCACACACCGGAGCTATGTTTGTTATGCATACTATGTGCAGGGA
This sequence comes from Buceros rhinoceros silvestris, assembly GCF_000710305.1. Classification (NCBI taxonomy): domain Eukaryota; kingdom Metazoa; phylum Chordata; class Aves; order Bucerotiformes; family Bucerotidae; genus Buceros; species Buceros rhinoceros. Next base: position 21,521 of record NW_010397156.1, read on the forward strand.
ACATAAATACTGAATTAGGAACATGAGTTTTGCACCAGAAATAATTATTTGATTTTAATAAATACCAGACCAGACATTTAATAAATCCTTAAGCTCTTACCCACTTAGGGTAAGAGATTATGATCTAGCAAAGTTCATTTTTCCATTTAAATTGGATCAATACAAGTTCACAGGGGAATTTTTTTTGTTTTCTGAATGGGTGTCAAATTAGTCTATATAGGTGATACTCAGCATGATGGCACAGACCAACTAGAACAGCTTACTATGCTTTAGAACAAGTTAAAGAACACTACTGGGAAAAAAGTTAAGCTTATTACTGTTTCATTTTATACATGAGTGGTCACATCTGGGTAGAGCAGTATCATTCTAAGCAGCAGCATCAACGGTGGACATTAATTGCAAGGTAATGTTACCCTCTACCACTTAGTTAGCATGCCCATCTTAAAGCAGATTAAACTTTGAAACATTTCCTATATTCATTAATTGTTCTGCTCTAATAGGAATCTGTTAAGAGTGGAAAAAACAAAGCACAACAATGGATGGCGGGGGAAAAAAAGGCAAAGCCTCTGAGGTACACATTCAGAAGGAACTGTCATCTTAACAGGCGACCCCCAAAGTTACATGGCTACTTTGTCAAGATTAGGATCTCAGGATTCAAGACTACCTCTGAGCCATTAAGGAAGACTCTCTGAAAACAGAAGGATGGAAGATCCACCAGTGACCTTGAGAAAAGCAACACATTCCACTGGAGCACTTTAATTCTAAAGCACTTCCAATCTTGCACATAGAAGTGGTCTTAGACTTCACTAGACAGGCTCCCCAACACTAACACCAAAACGAACAACTCTGGAATACAGCATTAAGAATAGTTACGTTACCACATACCACCAATCACTCAAGAATGCAGCTGTAGCGATTTAACATAGGGCCCTTCAGCTGAGGTAGCTGGCACTAGAAGAGGACTACCAGCTAAAATCCAGTCAGAGAATAGGGCCTGCATAGAGGTAGGCCAGAAGTGGCAAAATGAAAATGAAGAGATGACTTCAAAGACAGCAAGTAGACTCCACAGTTGGTCATGATGATAAAAATGATCTCCCTATGCAAGGCCTCCATAAGCCAGTAATGCGAGAACAACTGGAAAACAAATGGAAAACACAACAAAGGAGTAAGTGAAATGATACAATTCCATTTTGTTCAAACCACAATATGGAAATGAATCTTAAGTTCAGCAGCGCTGCTTAAATTAGGTATGTTCTTACTCACTGAAACTGACAGAACTCCTCTTCAAATAAGTACCTACTCTCACCAGCGCTTGTAGGTGCAGACCTTGAATAGCATATTGGAACATTCAACAGTAACACTTAAAACACCAAAACAAAACCCAACCAAAACCTGAAAACCATCCAGTCCAACAGAACAACAAAAAACCAAACCTAGAGCTAATCAGCTCTCAGGGTTTTTTATAAAAATATATATATTATGTGTAATATAATATATCAAAAAGACTATAAAAACCTGCTTCTAAGTGTTTATAGTATACCATCATAACTCTTACTCTGCAAGCATTTCTCAAAAAAATAAAATCATCAGAAGGCATTTCAACAACATCTCATCCACCTTGCAATAACTGTAAAAATTAGAATATGATTAGGTAACAGTTCAGGGTGGTAGTCACCCCAACGTCTATGTATTCCAGCATTTTGTGGAACCATTTCAACAAAGTTTTCAAGTATGCAAGTCAAACAAGACCTCATATAGCAGAATGATGGCACTTTCACAACATACATTACAGGAAAAAAACATTAAAAAGTAACGTGTCTTTGTAAAATCATTCTCTACAATGGTAGCCAAATCAATTAACCTCCTGAATTCCACATACCATCAACAAATTCACATTTTACACTTCAACAGAAAGTTAACTGCAACCATCACACAGTGAAAGCAGTTAAGTTCAAATTAAATTATTTTACCACTGTTTGAAATGGATCAGTGATGAGGCTCCTCTGCCTCTAGAATCAGCTGTTCATAGATAAATGCAAATCAGTTAACCACATTATCTCAAGGAACTCAACACTTATCCATGTCTCAGATGCCGATCTACACAGTCTCCACATTTATACAAGGAAAGTCACGTTTCCCATTTTTTTAAGTCATCTGGTATGCTGACATGTAGGCAGTATCCAGATAGCAAGTGGGACCTATCTTGATACACAAGAAATACTCATTAGAAAACCAGTTTCAAGAAAGATCAGCATTTTCCTTCCGATCATAAAACCACCCAACTCTAAACAGTAGTAAGAAAAGGAAAATGAGAAAAATAACAAACCAAAAGATTCTCTCGCACCTGGTATGAGAAGCAAGCTATCTAACCGCAGAACAGGAAATAATAACTTTCCATGACAATGATTCTCACTCTTGGTTCAGCTTCAGTGAACAGCTTTCGAAAGATGGTTTTTAATCCATTTTGTTGTATCAGTTTTAGTCATCTACAAAAACATATTCTCATGCCATACCATCAAGAAGCCAAGCCTGATCCTCCTAATACTTGTGGAAAAAAAGGAAAGGAGGCAAGGAAAACCAAAATGAAAGCAACAGGCTTTATTCTAAAAAAAACCAAAACAAAACAAATAAAAACCCCAAAAACCACCAAACCAACAAAACACACGAAAAACAAAAGCCTGTAAAAGCCATTTCTTCAGAAAATACAGTCTTACTGAAAATCTTCCATTTGTCAGACATTAACGCATTAGAAACCACTTTAAACCACCTATTACATCAGCTAGATGTTTACATATCTGAATATGTCAAAAGAGTAACAACTTGGTAAGAGTAACAAAAACCACAAGGTAAGAAGTCTGTGGAAGACTACTTCTTGGTCTAAGATAATATACAAAAAGTATTGAAGAATAAGATCTGCTATAAGTGTTTAACTTTAGGACTGTATATTTTAATTGGCATTTTCATAAATAATTAGAACTACACTGAGTCATGATGTACTTGATTGAAGATTCATTGAAAAGTATTTACCACTACAAGAAATCAGGTAATTTTTAACATCTTTCAGCAAGCTGATTACTAAGACTACATCTCTTGCAATTGTCGTCTTCCTCAGTATCGATTCCCAGTATGAAAAAGTAAAGAGTTTTGGAGAAGATTTTACTAGTATGGGGTTTCAAATTTGGTTAAACATAGACTAGCATCACCCACAATTACAAAAACACTGGAGCATCTTCACTTAGTGGTTCTTCAACTAAATCAAGCTCCTCATGGGACAGAAAGACCCACAATATTGATTTTTTACTAAATCAACAAAACCAAGACAGAAAGAGTAATCTTCTAGGTATCATAAAAAAAGAACACAATTGAAGACATTGCAAAGATGCTGTAGATGAGAAACTTCAGAAAACTAATGAAGCAGAGATGAATTCTACAGAATAAAATTCAGTTACAGAAACAAAACCACAATGTATCGGAGTTAATAAACATGACTATTTTTAAGTGATCCACTATTTAAACAGGTGTCTTGTGGATGCCCTATTTTGCTTATTTTCCTCTTCAGTCAGCTTAAGTACCCAAAGGCCTGTCGAGGGAGAGCTCCAGGCCTTTCACACTTTTAGTATCAGCGCAATAATTTCAAAATTTGGTGGCTATCATAATGAATGATGCATTAGCTACCGAAGGTAAACTAGCTTATTGGCTTTACTAATATGGCCTCCAGATTGTTAAATGTGGGGAGAAAAAAATAACTGCTGCAGGAATCTACTGATGTATCAAGTTACAGACTTCTGCTCTGACTTTTCCATCTAGAAGTAGTACATTTGGCTCGGTACCCATGACGTAGATACACATTCCAAAATGATCTTGTAACTTGGATGACTCCACTCAAGTTTTACGTTGTTGTAAAGTTAATACTATTTTCTCCTCACCTCTATTTAATCAACATTTGGTAATAGGGATGGAAAAGGCAGCAGAAAAAATAGTAATATATGATACTTAATTCCAGCATCAAAATGTCGCATCTACTTCTATCTCAGTAAAAGCTGTAAGATTATGCCATGCTAGCACTTCTCCACTAGAAGCTTCCAAAGCAAATTAGACAAAGACAACCAAGCTAGGACATTACTTTAGGGCAGTGCTCAGATATTAACAAAAGCCATGCCTACCCATGTGTATATGACTGAATAAAGACCACTTTTAAATACAATCTTGCAAAAATGAAGTATTTACTAAGACTTACAGTAACATGTCTAGAAAAGCATATAAAGCATTGTGTCTTCGCACCTTCAGACATTCACCCTGAAGTTACAACCTAGATATAAATCTGTTCCCCAGCAGAACACTTTAAATATGCTCAAACTACCTTCAAACATTATGTTGGTTTTACGTCACAAGCAAGCAAAAAAATAAGCCATATTTATCGAAGCCAGAAGGGGGTGCTCTAAATTACTGAGGTGGGGGGTTCTGAAATGAGCATTTGCCTTGTGCTAGGAGAGGTCAGAAGCATGCTGACTTGTTTCAGTTTGGGAGCTCACTTAAGTTCACGATGCTATGCCTTTTTTAACAAAAAAGAATTCTTAAAAGCAGGAGTGCTCCTTTCAGCAAAAAGGAAATGCTTCGGTTTGTGCTATTGTCATCACAAGGGCAAATTAATCTGTGACAGAAAACTAGCAACACAAAGACTTGGCAAGTGTTAATTCCAGTTTTGTATCCCATGGTTTGTGCGCTGTTTAAGATACTTACAAGGAGATACAGGGAATGCAAAGAATGCCAAAAAGCCTGTGCTATGATTTTAACCTAACACAATGCCTATTCTGACATAACTAGTTCAAGTCTTTTTAATGTGACTGTGCTGAGTTGATATCTTATACCGAACTACATCATGAAATTAAAAAAATGGCCCTAGATCATTCTGCAAGTGTAGTACAGTATTTCACGCCTGCCAGCACCTTGGTGCATCAGCCTCCCCCCACCCAAAAAGAGAAAAAGATACGCA
>NW_010397156.1:26557-26960 GCF_000710305.1 Buceros rhinoceros silvestris
CCGCCAGCCCCTTGGTGCATCACCCCCCCCCCCCCAAAAAAGAGAAAAAGATCCGCACATCCCAACCAAGCCTCTCTCAGCGGGGCTCACCCAGTTCCCCCCTCCTTCCCTCCCTTCTTCCCTCGCCCCAGGCCTTCCCAGGTTCCCCAATCCCCTTTGATTTTAGGTTTCATTTTGTTGTAAACAGCAAAACGAAAGGAGAAAGCTTCCAAAGCGAGGATCCTTACCCTTGAAATCCCGCCATGCGCGCAATAAGGAGGGTGAATTGTTTTTCCTCTTTTTTTTGGATGGGAGATGAGGGGGGAGGGGGAAGAAACAAAAGCCTAAACGGAGGAGAGGCTAAGCGGCGGAGACAGAGGGAGAAGGCGGAGACCCTGGTGGAGGAGCAGGGCGCGCGTCAGCC
>NW_010397156.1:27127-27396 GCF_000710305.1 Buceros rhinoceros silvestris
CCAGTATTTACAAACCTGCAGCTGCAGCAGCGCTTGGAGTCTGGGAGAGAGGGGAACGAAGGGAGGGAGAGAGAAAGGCGAGGAGGGAGGAGAGGCAGGCACAGAGATAGGGAAGGGAGGAGGGAGGGAAGGGAAGGGAGGAGAGAAGGAGGGAGGAGGGGAAAGCGGCAGCAGCAGCAGACAAAGGACCGCCGCGCAGCCCAAGCGGAGCGCGCACACGCTCACACACACGCGCGCTCGGGACGCCCCGCACCGCGGCAGCGCTGCCC
>NW_010397157.1:0-22923 GCF_000710305.1 Buceros rhinoceros silvestris
GCGGGCAGGCTGGGCTGGGAGAGGAGCCCTGCGCGGGGCTGTGCTGGGAATCATCTTTCCTTTACCTGGTAGAGAAGGAGGCTGGGAGGCAGGCGAGGGCTTTGTTAAGTTGGTTCCCACCACCAACCACCCACAACTGCATTTGGTTTCGGTCACAACTTCGATAACCGTGTGTTTGCGGAGGGTACGTGCTGGTTCAATATCGGGGCTTTCCTGAAGATGGCAGTGGTTTCTTGTGTAATGCTGGCGTCGGGTGCTTATTTCCACGACAACCACCGGTAAAGCAAGCGACTACTGAAAATCTTCCTGGCTGTAATTTTAAGGAAGCCCCTGCCTTCTTCCCTTCGATTCTCAGGATCCGGGGGGATCAAGTCGAGAGCGGCAGTGACAGTCTGTACTGCTTTGTGACCATGTCTCCGTCCCCAAAATTATTACCAAAGTCTCTCCTCCTAGGGTGGCTGGTGTTTATCGATATACATGTGTCACAGGATTTTTTTTTTCAGGTATCGCCCAGCACAAATGCATGGAGGGCAATATTGCTGAAGATGTAATTTGGGAGAAAGCATGTTGCCATCGTGCTGTGTTGTGTGATACAACACTGGGATATTGACAGGGAATACAGGCAAGATCAGCCTGAGGGAGCTGTTTGTTTCCTTAAAAAAATGAATCTCAGGGAACTCTGCAATCATAATGAAAAGAATTATGGGGGATTTTCTGAATGGCATTACCTGTTTCAGAAAGTGAGGTACTTGTTAGAAAAAAACCCCATCCTAATCCTGGTTTCATTGCATTATTCTGTTTAGATCCTTCCCTTGGATGGAATTGCTACAAAAATAACACATGCATAGGAAGCAGAGAAGCCTAGGCAAGATTGTCCTTCTTCATGCAGTAGTATCATAATCAATAAGGTGCTGCACTTCATTGCAGTCAAAATATTTTGAAGTTTTCAGTACAGATTTTGAGTTCTGAACTAGGCAGTTAGCACTAAAATATTCAGGGAAAATAATGTCCCATTTGTTCTGGAATGAGTATCAGTTTCTTAAAAATTGCATTTTTACTGTTTTGTACTCCAGGGACATAAGGAACCAGGGGCATGTTGCCAGCTTGCTGTGTAGCTTTGAATGCTTTTAAGCAATTAATAAATGGATGGTTATGGAATGCTAAGTCAGGCGAACATATATATTTGCAGTACGGTCGGATCTTTATTGCTTGCTTAATAGTGACAAGTAAATAACTTAGCGTTCATGAAGTGCACTAGATTGCACCAAAACGGAATAGCCTAATGGCTGGAATAGCCATTAAATACATAATGGCAGTGCAAACTTTTTCACTCGGTTCAGACATTACCTTAATCCTTCAGTGCACTTACGGTAAGCAGAAGGGTAGATGGCTCTTCATGCCCACTTGGTCCTCAGCCTATTTTCTGAGGTCGCCAATAAGTAGATATGCCCGAAGAGGCTGGATCCTTTATCATTGCATAATCACAGACCAGGGAGTAGTTCTCCCTCTCAGGGCTTCACGGGTGGTGCTTGTGACATTATTGGCTCTTGAAAAGAGAATGTGGACACTTGAACACAAGGGATTTTTAATAGCTTGAAAAATAATTGTGGTATATTTATAATGCTCAGGAAGTGAATGGCAGTGATTCAGAAAGCCATGTATTCTCCCTCACATCTTCCAAAATTTCCCATTGTTGCAATCTGATACTTGTGTTGCAATTTTGTGTAATATTTTAATAAAAAGCTCATGAAAAATGTTAATTAAAATAAACAAATGGAATTTTAAAAAAATTTTTTATTATGCATTCAGGTAGTTTTCTGCCAGGAATGAACTGAATATTTTAGTTTGCTTAGTGTATCTGATTTGTATAATGAAGCATTATAATGCCTTTACTTTCTCATCAACAATCTGAAGAGTTGTGGTGTGCATCCTGAGTTAGGCTGTTGTTTGTCAGAGCTTGAAATCGCTAGTTTTTGAGACCTGAGCAGAAGCTCTAGCGTTTTTCTAAGCATTTAAACTCAATTGAGCACTTAAGTACACTTACACTTACAGCACTTAAGTCCTTACTCTATGTCTCAAACACTTGAGATTGTTTGAATTACAATATATGACCAGAGGTTATAGCAAGTACATAAAAATGCAGGGGCTTCTGTTTTGATTTTTTTTGATGGTTAAATGTGGTGGGAGTGCAATCCTGATCCAGTCCAGTGAACTCTGTTGTGCTACTCCATGGGCATGTCTGTCTATCTGGGCATTACTGCGTAGTCTCAGTCAATAAAACAAAGGGCAGATGTAGGCATTTGCACTCAGTCTAAGATAGTGACTTTTATTTGTGCTGCTCACTTCAGTGAGAGCAGGAGCAAACTCTAGATGAGAGTCTTAGGCAAAATTTTGTAATTATGTTATCTTAGAAGCTAAAGAATTTATATGTGACCATCTGTAAAGAGTCTTATCCAAAATCCATTGAAATTAATGTCAGTAATTCACTGATTCCAAGGGCCATTGGACCAGGACCTGGAAGTTAAGGATGCTTGATAGTTTATTGCTTTGGATCAATAACCATGATGTACTGTTTCTTCTTCCCTGTGATTGCGACTTCAGTTGGTTGAAAATGCATATAAATGTTTTGCAAAATAATGAATTAAAAAGCTCGACATACACTAGATGTAGTTCACAGCTTCATGTAAATTAGGAAACATGATTTCAGTTTAAGCGCACTGACATACGTCTGTTACAGGAAAATAAGCAGAATAACTCTAAAATAAAGGAATGAAACATTCTAGTAGACAAGATTATCAATTTCAACAGTATTTAATTTGCATCAGGCAAAAACTGAACACACAGAAACCAGAGGAAGAGGCATAGCGGAACAAGACAAGGGCTTTAACGGAAGTCAGATATCTGCCCTTCTGTTTCTGGATATCTTCCCTCAAATATGGAATATATTTTCTGATTTCCTGTAGGAGCAGTGCTGCAAGTGGTGCACACACAGGCTGCATTTGTTTTGAATCTAAACACGTATAGTCAAGAAAGTTGTGTATGCAAGTTAGAGTTCTGTCACTTGTTTCTGAAGATCAAAGCAAGTCTTGACAAGATTAAAAAAATACCTTCAGAAATAAGTGTGGTATATCATTGCAAAGAAGGAAGAGTGTTCATACTATGGGGATGAGATTATTTCATTTTCTGTAACTACTACAAATAATTTGTGGTAATCCATTTTGTAATAATACACTCTAATACCTTTAGATTGTAGGTTGGCATGGAAGGTTGCACTCCGGAAAATGCACAAGACTCCACAAAATCTGAAAGAAAATGGGAATTTGTTACCATTTAATACATATTTGCCTTCTATTCTGTAATTAAGTAGAAAGTGCCTTGAGTAATTTACCTGACAAGGTGTTACAGTCTAGCTATGTTATAATTAGACCTCTTTATTTTCTTCTTTTACTAAAAAATTATCTGTATTTTCAGTAAAACCCAGCTCCCTCAAAGTTTAAGAAGGTTGAGGAGACCATATACCAATCTGGGTCACTCCTACCAGCTATTCTAAGTTAAAAAAGACCCTTAGCCTCCAAATAGAGATACCTTTTCCAGAAAGTCCAGTCATGAATGGTGTCGACAAAGTTGCCTCTATCTTGTACCTGCAAGTGGAAGAGACATACTTACTTTTGCTAAGGATGGGGACTGTGTTCTGGAGACAGGAGAGAGGGTTTATGTCAGGGGTGCAAAGTAAGGTGTCTATCCTGGAGTGCGGAGCTGTGTTCAATAGCACCTGATGGTTCTCAGAGAAGGACCAACAGCTACCAGTTGCAATCTGACAAATTCTGCCCTAACAGAACTGGGCAAGAGCACCCCCCACACAAAGCAGGACGCACGATGTGTTGGTTGGGCACTGTGGCTTAGGAGGCATAGATTCAAGTCATTCTGACAGCAGCTGGATTTGCTCAGGGAAGTATGGTGGACCGAAGCTGAGTCATGACTCTGGGGGTGAGCCGTGCCACGCTTGTGAGTGCTCTGAGTACTAAACGTCTGGGGCCTTGTTTTCATTTTTAATGCAGTGCTCAGAATGGGACAGGTAATGTGTTGTCGTGGTCATCCAACAGTAGCAGTAGACTGGAGTGTACACTGAGTACACTGGAGGTGTCAGAGTCTGAAAGAGGGTCCAGTTTACAGCAGACTGAACGGGGAGACATTTGTTCTTGTACCGTCAGATGAGCTTGTGTCTGGCATATGTTGAAGTAGTTGGTTAATTTCTTGCCTTTAAATATTACCAAGTGCTTGTGCTGTCTGATATATGCAAAGAGCATGGCATTAAAATGCAGTACGCTACATGTATGGATAATGATCACTCTCTGCTCTGCTGGTGGCGTCCTTCTTGGTAGGGACATAATTCTTTAAATAGTCCAAGTCACCTTTGACTTTCACATAATATGGCTCCATTTGCGACATAACCTCTTTTTGCTTTAGAGTTTTGTAAACTTGGAGGGAATAATCTAAAAGTTAAGTGTTTATGTTAATTCTATGCTGGCTTCGCTGATGCTAAGATGTGGGTGGGGAGAGGAGAGAAATCATGTATTCACTGCACCCACTCCTCTGGGTGCGGATTCCAGACCTGCAGAATGTATATCCTCTAAATATCTCTGCAAAGAGATTAAAGCCAATGTATCATTTTCTGGCATATGTCTTGCAATTTCATGTATAACTTAACCTATGCATACTGCAAAACACACTGTTATGGAATCTTTTGATTCAAATGCCAAACACACTCTGTCAGCAGGGAAAAATAATTTTTTGAATAAATCCGGGAAGGAGTTTCCATTTACATTTGAAGAAAGAGGGGGAAGGACCTAATCTCTGATATGGTTATCAATGAGAGTGAAATACTCAAGTTTGTGGAAAAGACGGAGTGTACTATCCTGGCTTTAACTGAGAAGAAAATATTTGTGATAGGAAAAGGGAGAGGAAGGAGCTAGAGTAGAGAGATTTAATGATGGCATTCACACAAAAAGTTGTCAACATAATATTTGTATGTTTTAATTAAATTCACTGTTTGGGATGATAACTAATGAGCCTCGCAGGTCAGAGCTACAAAACATCATCTTACCTTGATGATCTGAGCATGATGATGCATGCTTGTCTCAAGCTTTGTTCTCTGCTCTCAATTTCATTGCTTTATGGACATTTTCATGGCATCAGGTGGAACAATGCTTTTGAGCAAACTGCAGAAGCTGGGAGAAAAACAACTCTTTGATGAAACTCAAGTGGAGGCCACTGCTATCACAGGAGAAGAGATACTTTCCCTTAGGGAAATGATTGAACCATTATATATGGAGCTCTGGGTAAGGGAATCAGGTGGTGGAAGGTAACAGAAGAAAACCCTCTGTAATCCATTTTGCCTCAAATAATTTTTGGAGCAGCTGGAACTAGCAGAGAGGTACATTGGGTCCAGCCAGCATGGGTGTGTCTCAGTCCTGTGGAGATGTGTGTTGATATGCAGCAGCCCCATATATCCCAGGAGCTCATTTTCAGGTTGTGGGATTCCAAACTGGGAGGGTCCAGTGCACATACATCACATTTTTTTGGTATTTGTTTTTGTACTAGGAATCCTGGAACTAAATCAGTGACAGGACCTGAAGCTTTTTAGGAGCCAGATATGCTCTTCTCTGATTTGTGGGTCTAGCTGAGCTAGAAATGAGATTTACAGTACTTCCGTGGTTCCCCGGCTGCTGTGTTAATGGACCAGTAGCCTGACTCCTGAAGTGAACTGGTTCACCCACAGCATTCCTCCAGCTTAAAGAGGTAGTGCCCTTAAGAATAACTGGAATGTATTTTCAGTCATGCTGTGTCTGCCCTTGCCCACTGACACTTCTGGGATGGTTTTTTTGCTGGAGAGGGATTCCTCTGTTTGCAGAGGATTTTGCTGTGGGTAAGTTCTGCTGGATTTGGGAGCTGCTTGATACTGCCTGCTGAGTGGAAATGGGACATACAGACTGGCAAACACTTTTTTGTCCTTTTTTTTTTTTGTTATGAAATTCTTTTTCTTGTTATGGAATAACCACATAATCTCATTGCCAAGTCAGTGATTGATGTCCGATTTCTGTACTGTTAGTTTTTCATTATCATTGGCCTTTAATTCTGACAATTTTATCCATAGTACTTTCCAAGTAAGTATTCTCAAATGTGACAATGAAAGCTATGAAATTAAAGGCAAATACCCACCTTCGCTCTGAAAATGATAGTCACAATGAACAAAGACTGTAAGGGCTCATTCAGCAGGGCTGTCCAAGTTGTTGTTACTGAGGCTCCTGAGAGATGAAGGCCCAGATAATGGCTAATTGCTTTAAAGTGAACATCAGGAGTTTCAGGGATAGGATTAGAAAACTTGGGTTTCCTACTATGGCCATGGTACTTCTCTTAAATAATTAGCGAGTCCTAAGATCAGAGGACCATTAGGATTATCCAGCTCTTACAATATAGCCCATATATTTCACTTGGCGTTTTCTGCCTGATCCACTGTAAACCAGAATATTGTACTGTAGAAAGCCCTCTGATCTGGTCTTCAGGATCCTCCAAAATCCTCCCTGGAAAACTTTTCTCCGTGATTTGCTTGAAATCCCTTTAAAAGTCCATTGCTATTTCCAGCTTAAACTCTGCTGACCCTGTAACTGCTGATGCTGTGAGAGCAGCAGCTCCGAGCTTTTGCATACGCTCTCTCCCTGCAATCCCTTCCCAGCTACAGAGACGGGAAATCACCGACGAGGCAGGCTGTACAGGGTGACCAAGGCTGCCTGACTTTTTCATGACTATCCAGGGGATCCAGCTTTGTGTGAAGGGCTCTTATGGATTAGATCCTGCTGGAATTAGAAGTCTTCTTCCTGTCCAAAGATTGCTCCAGATCAGAAGCAAAAATCTTGTTGGCTTTCTTCTTGGCAAGCTGGGTCTTATGGATTCATGTGCTCCTTCACTGAGTAGCTGGTTCTGCAGAATACGTTTTGAATTCTTCACTGAACCCTGTTTTCTTCTCTACATCCACCTTTTTTGAAAGACAGTTTTACCACAATCCCCATTAGAGGACCTCATCCTGTCTGCTTGCTTAAGTTATTTCCAGAATCTCAGTTTTTTTGATTAAAGAATCACTTCCATGTATCTTTAAAAGAATATTATTTGTTCAGTCTTTTGTTTCCTTGAAGTAGTTGTGTATTTTAAGTTACCATTTACCTATGGTAGGTCTTAGGTTCTGCTGCAGCTTTACCGAACTACAGCATTACATGAAGATTCATACAGACAGTAGGTGTCTAAGTAACCATTCTACATTCAAAACCTCCAGGGAGAAGTAGTAATAGGCCCCTTTTGGCATGGCAATTAACTTCCTTTCCACTGTTTACCCCTCCTGCTTTCACAGGGAATTTAATGTTTTTCTAGCGAAGAACACCTATCTTTGTTCATAATTTTTAGTCTATATAAAATGATGGTTTTTGACAGATTAACATTTATTGTGGTACAAAATACAAAACGTAACTTTTTTCCAAGCATTGCGATTTTCAGGCATGCCCTCGCGTATCTTAACAACATCATATAGAGCTATTTTAGTATACACATACAGTATAAAAATATTAAACTCTGCATTTCTGTGCGTCTTTTATACGATTTTAAAGTTCTATTAAAGCACCTTGGGTTTTGCTTTCCTCTCTCCCCTGTGCACTCAGAGAGCCCGAAGTATTAGTAACTTTCAGGAGGTTGTCTGGGATAGAGAGCCAACTTCCTCTGTTTTTTCCCTTCCACTTTCTCCCTTTCTAAAAATTGTAAGCAGGACAAAATTCCACATTGTTGGTGAGAGTCTTATCTGGAGGGCTGTGCTAGTGGCAGGAAGACTTTATGCAACGTAGTACAAGACATTAAATAGCTATAGCTACTACTACCTAGAGAAAGTGATAAAAAACGACTGCGTTCCAGATCTTTAATAGCCAAGCTCCTCTCTGATCCTCGTTCCTCAGTGTGATGAATGCTAATGGTATCAGCTCCAGATTGCTTCTTTTTCTTCTTCTTCTCTCTCTCTTTTTTTTTTTTAAAAAAAAAAAACAACAGGTTTTTAAGTTGGGTCCCTGAACTGAAGATTTTGCTTTTCCAAAAGCACCAAGTGATTTGCATTTTCTGTCAACATCCGTGGGAATTGCTGAACGCTCAGCACTTTAGAAAGCCAGCCCACCTATGAAAATGCAACGTGTATCTATGAGGAGGAGACCTAGAATTGCCACTTCTAATTAAGAACAAAGACATTCATAGTTACTTGCTTTAAAGTTTCAAATTGCCTGGTGGAATAAAACGCAGATTTTGTGCAACCTTTGGGATACAGATCCTTTCAGAATCAGTGTCAGTATTATCAGGATTAGATATCCTTTAGAATTAGATTATTGAGCGTCAGAGATATTGTAGTTGGGAGATATGCAAGGTGCAGGTATTTTAAAAAACCCAGTCTCTTAAAAAAATAGTAATTTTTGTGATTAACACATCTGAAAATGGTGTATTTGACCTCGGCAAAAATAACAGCTTGTACGATGTAAACAGAAGGAATGACACGGTGGGAGTACTACGTCCCTAGGGCCTTGTTACTCGAGGCAGGTCTATACGGTGGCACAATTATGTCACTGGTGGGTATCAGGAGGTGTTATCTCAATGTCAGCAGAAGCCCTTAGTGCAGTTATGGCAGCACAGCTCTTTATAACTGATCTAATGAAGGTTATTTAATTTAAAGGGGATACTTTACTGAAAGGTAGAAAGTGTGTTTTCCTTGACCAATGAGTTCAAAAATTTGGTATTATTAGAAATTCTTTTTTCACCCACTATAGAGCAAGTTACAGATTAAGCTGCCTCTGAACGTTGAACTAAATAGACTGAGCTGCATTTCCACCACCCCCCAGCTTTTTATGCATTCCTGTGGCTTTCTTCTGAATCTTTTACAGTTTGTCATCTTCATTCTCAAAGTGCTGCCACTAGAATTTGATCTACTACTTCAGGAATTATCTCACTGATGCTGTATATGCTAGTAATTTTATCTCTTTTCTTCAAGCTTTCTGTTCAGAATGGAGGAAATTAATTTGATATTTGTGCTGCAGTGCTGGGGAAGAAGGAAAGGAAGCAGAGATGAGATTTTCAGGCTACATATGAGGAGTGAGACACTAGGATTTGTGGCAAGAATAAATTTTCATTTGCCTTCTCCGGATGAGTCTCACTAGCTACAAGCAAATCTGGTTAGTCTTGGTAGGGCAGTTGGAAGTAGGTAGCCTGGTCACTTGGATGATGCTGTGGAAGGTAAATAATTTCAGCTGAACAGCTGGCTACTTAAAAAGCTGGGACACATTAGAGCAGATAATAATGTCTCAATATTCAGGCTACTCTTGGCATAGGTAGAGGCTGGGTCTTGATCTAAGAACAGCAGTTGCCGTCCAAAATAAATCATATCGTTTCCAATGCATTACCAAGGTTTCTTAGGATGTGTGAGTGCTCTGATTACCCTGAGTGATTAAACAGCAAGAGCAGAGGCACATGGGGCAAGAAGGGTGAAGGATAACCTGCTTTGAAAAAACTAACATTTGAGGCTGGGATTAGAACATCCTATAAATGTTAATGGGTGTTACTCAAGGGGGAGGAAGTTTTGTGGGGGAGGTGTGAGGTGACATATAACTGAAATATATAGCCAGCCTTTAACACAGTTGATACAGTCTATAGTCAACCTTTCATGTGAACTAGTAACTCTTTAAGTGATTTATGGTTCAGAAATGCTGATAAGGGGATTGAGAACTCAATTAAAATGCTGTAAAGACAGAGGATAATGTGGTAAGGAAGACAACACAGAAAATATTTCTCCTTTTGCCTTTGGAAAGTCTTGGCTATAGGCAATATGTTTATGGCAGGCATTTGGGTTTTTTTCATCTTTATGTTCTCAAGGACTGTGCTCCTACAAGAGAGTGTAGTTTCCTTCTACACTTTCCCTCTTCGAAGATTATTCCATTTGTGCAGATCTCACAAGGGAGATGCCAACAATGAGTCATCTGGTCACCAGCTCTGTTCTAAGGCTTTCAACTAGCTCTTGCAAAAGCTATGCTGATCCCTACCATGTTGAAGATCAGTTGTTTACCTTTGGTAAAGCCTCCCAAAGTAGTAGGGAAGGTGAGGGTTAAAATGAAATGGCCCTCATTTTCTGACACAGAAATAAGGTTTCAAAATCAGTACTATTACAAGTAATTGTGGAAATTCGGCTTCACATTTGAGAAATGTATGTATGATGCAGTGAGTTGATTTATCAGATTAAGATTTTGGTAGTAAATTCAGAGGGTGTTGAGTAAACTCAGTTGAAAGACTCTGCAGATGTGTAACAGGGGCATAAGAATGTGCTTTTGTCAGTGTTAAGCCTCAGGAGATACTAGTCTAAACCTGAAGATTATATCTGTATGTTCAATCACATGCATGACAAACATGACTATTTTTTTCATTAAAATGAAAACATCTGGGCATATTTTGACACAAGTATTACAGGATTAATTAACACTAAAAATACTATCTAAGAGACAGTCGTCTGGTTAGATAGTTAAATGTTTCTGTCAGGAAGCAGATTTTAAGGAAGCAGGTAACGTAAGGCTGCCCTAGAACATGATCTCGTTTGTTCCTTTGCCAGTCATGGGTTAAAATGCGGCAGTGCTGAGGACACTCAAAAGTAGCACACAGGTTAAAAAAGACTGGTCTAGGTTGAAGCCAGTCGTGTATCTATAGAACAAGGTCATGCTCCCTAAAATTTATATCCTTAAAATGTATGTCCATCCATATGGTGCTGAAGATGATTTTATAACCTCTGATACACCATTGCTCTCTCATGATTTTAAAGCCATTGGTTGGCGTCCTGGTTTAAGTTAGAACAGAACTCATTCTGTTCAGTGGTTTTACTTTTCAGCTCAGTCTCTTCTAAGTGCCTCCTGCTTTCCTCCCCTCCTCTCCCCTAGTGTAGTCAATGCTGAATTAATGCTGGTAAAGAAGCCTGGTCCAATGACTATTCACTAACAAATCCTGTTTAAGCCTCTAAGAAAGGTATTAAATGGGATTTAAGAAACATCTTGGCCTCGACTGGCCCTCTGTTCAGGAAAGAATTTCATCCTGAGTTTAAAAAATGTTTAAAAAAATATGTTTTCAATAATCACATTATAGAATCATGAGACTAAGCAACAGAAAATACCTATGAAGTCATTGTGTTAAATTGTTGCTGTGCTGGACAGTGCTACTGGAGCATGCTTCCTCCTTGGTGTTGTGCACAGCTAATGTGCTATATTTCCCACTCTAGGGAATTCCCATAATAAATTCTGATGCCGCTGCATTTGATTTGGGCATAGCCTTGTACAGGAAGAAAAGCAGTATCTCCTTTCCCACGTGAAGTGCTCCGTACAGTCTTTCTGCTTTCTGACTGTAGGCAATGGTGATGAAGAAAAGCAAAGGTTTTGCATCAGGTATTTCTGTTTCACCTTGTATTTGTGTCCAAGAACGTGTGGCGAAGGCGAAGAGTAATAATTGATTGGGCTCTTGTCTTGCCCACCCAGTTGCACAAGTGAGTTGGCAAAAGAGTCACTGTGGATAGTTTGTAATAAATTGAGCGTATCTCCTGCTTGGGGCTATTTGCTGGGCCCCAGGCAAACATGTATTGCTTCTTTATTCAATATTATTTTGTTCTTTTTATTTTTATTTATTTAATTACTTCCATGCCCTTATGTTATGCAATACATAGATCATAATTATAAATAAGAATGTTTATAATTAGACATTATTTGGAGATTTTCTGTAGAAGCTTTTTAGTTGCACGTCAGTTTCGGAATAATTTATTGACCTGAAACACTGTGTTTTGAAAATTAAAATTAAAAAAAAAACCCCCTTACTTTCTGCAGCAAACTAATACTTTGTTTTGAAATGTCAGCTATTCACAAAATAAATTGTCAAGCTCTGAACATATAATTTCAAATTTGATTTATACCAAATTAAACTTCTGCTTATGAGCCCTTCCATTTATTTTCCTTTCAGATCATTGAGTCATGAAAACCTTTGAGGTTTTGGGTTTCCATCCCAGCTTGGCATGGAGCGTTTCTTTTGAAATCTTGAGTTTCCACAAGATGGCAAACCAATTTACTGTTCAGCTGCATGTATAATGACACTGCGCTGACAACTGGAGCCCTTCAGTCTTGGACAGACTGGGGGCAGGGAGGATGGCGCTTGCCTGAGGGGTGAGGTACCCTGCTGTGTGCCACGCAGGCAGTAGCATTACTGCTGGGGAACAGAGGTGCAGGTTCTCCTCTGCTGTGGTGATCCTGTTTATTCTCTTCTCACCCTGCAGCAAAGAAGATTTTCTTCAGCATTGCTATTTTTTTTGCATTTTTGCATACACAGCATCCATTCCATTCCATAGCGTGCCATATTACATAGAAAACTGCAACTAGTGTGATGAAATTACTTAGCTAGCCTCAACTATATGTGAAAACCTGTCAAAAGCTATGTGATCGTACATGGGAGAAGTAGGCCTGCATTCTGTATGTGCTCACAACCAGCGTTGATTTTAAGGGGTGCTTGCGCTTTCTGAGAAAAGCAGAATCAGGCAGAGGATACACAGCTTTGCCGTGGTGCAGCTTTTGCATTAGGAGTATATAAAATACTATGAATACACAAGACTGTGATTTCCCTCTTCAGTCTGTATGAAGCCAGTTGAAAATGTCATCTTTGCAAGATGAAACAAACTGAAGCAGTCCTCTGGCCCAGTGATGTACTGATTGCTGAAAGTACAAGTTCAGTATGGAACCGCTTTTATCAATCCCTAGAATATCTGTTTTCAAAGGAATCATACTAGTTTGTCTGTTGATTTGTCACCTATGGATGAATATTCCTGATACAGAAATGTTTAAAATGACACATGTTTAAATTTAGACTTGGCAGAGCAATTTGCCTAGAGATTATTCTTGTGAAGTATTGATTCACAGGACTGCTGAGAGCTGGATTACTGTCCAAATTGGAAAAGCCAGCCGTAGAGAGGTCTTTATCCTTTAATAACAATTAGCTCCTTTCTTAGAGGGACACAGCTGACTGAAGCAAAGAAAGGCTGAAAAATGTTGGGCGACCAAGGAATCTAAGGCCTCCTCTTCGGGGATGTGGGCTGCAGGGAAAGGGAAGGAAGAAAGAGAAAGGCATCAAGAAAGATGTTTTTCTGGAGCTGGAAACTAGACATACTAGTGCTGTTTATTTTACTAATAATCAAGTGCTCGGAGGAACTGGATCGTACTCGCCTCTCTATTCTTGGACTTTTACCCACCAGCTGCCTGACTGATCGGAAAAACATAACAGCCGGTGTGTTGCCTGCTGTCCATTTAGCCTTGAAACATTTATACAAGCATTCATGGATGTTGAAGAACTATGAACTTCAGGTATCATTCCATGATACACAGGTAAATGGATGTAGGTGTAGAGTTGTGTAATGTTGGAGCCTCCTCTGTGAGCATGCTTTTGAAAGCTTGAGGCTGAATCACTTCCTGGTGAATCCTGCTCTGCTGAAATACAGCAAATGTGTCTGTTTGGAAAAGTCTGGGCTGTCAGGTGAATGCCTGCGTGTGACAGGATCTTGCAGTGCAATCGTGCCCTTGTGGTGCCTGAAGCCAGAATAAAGAGTGTGCAGATTAGGAGGGATGGCAGACATCTATGGCTCGTCAAGTTTTCTGAGGTACTCAGAAAGCATTCCCCAAATCCATGGCGTGCTGAGTTGCTCTGTTCTTCTGCACTGTCATCTGCATCTTGCTCTTCCCTCTTTCTCTGGTGACAGCTCTATAGATCTCTTCTATTTCTGCATCTGCATGAGCAGGAGAGAGGTTTGTGGTGAGAAGGACAGAGAAGAGATGTGCCATTGGGGCAAGACGTTTGCCTATGTAAAGCCTTGCTTGCTGGTTTGGGGCAAAATTAAGGGCTGATACAAGAGGTGAGGGTTCTGAGAAGCTAGATATACAGGTATTGAGATGATACCTGTCATCGTAATATTTTCACATGTGAGAAAATCCATGTGTTTTCTGCTAGAACTGAGAAACCTCTTCATCTCTGTGCAGAAATTAAATCAAGACAATTAATTTCTAAGGCCTGTCTTTTAGGCTGGCTGAAATAACTGACAAAATTAAGAGGAGAGGCTCACATATCAGGTTGATCTGGGAGTGTAAACCTGTTCTTAAGGACATTTTCACTGATTTGAACTTCTGTCTCCTGCATCGGGGGCGTGTTGTGGAGCAGATGCCTTCAGATTTACACAAACTTACATGCATATGTGCATACAGGGTCCATGTACAGCAGCAAACTGCTTAATATTTTGAAGTTGCAAAGTAGTGCATCTAAACATATTTGCTTATCTATAAACCTTTAAGTATGGCCTATACTGTTAGGATTAAATTATTAAAATTTGACATTATTACACCAATAACAGCTGCACTGCATTACATAGTGGAAAAAAGGTATTATATGTATTCTTTTGAAACTCTAGAAAATTATCCAAGGGAGAAATTGTAATGTAATTTTAATTGTGCATTTGGTTCATAAACACTTACATGTAATTTTTTGAAGTGCTTAACGCATAACAAACATGATCCTATATGCTGTAAAGTTACTTGAGGATAGCTTCCATGTTTAATAATCTAACACAAATGTACCAACTGCATATGCTCCTTAAAAACATGTCTTGTAAATACTTTTAATACGATTCACTGTTTTAAATTTGTAAGTTTATCTGTTTGTAAGTTCTTACTGGAGGTGTAATTACATATAAGCAGATATGCAGTCCTGAAAAATGCATGTGTCTTAGTTTCTCACGCAAAAAAGATGAAGATGGGCATTAACATTTCAGCTTAAGTAACTGGAAAGTGGAGATATGAGTTTAAGTGGGCAGCAGTAAAAACCTGCTGGTATTTGCTCAGATTCAGTACTTTCAATCCTGTTGCATTTGGACTGGAGGGGTGTAGGTGGATATTTATTTGTTAATTGTGTTTGCATAGTTTGCAGTTCTATTTCTCAAAAATATTTTTCCCTGTATAAATGTTTGATAGATTTGACTTGTAGAACTTCAGCTCTGTTACATTGACCTCTACAATTTGAATTGAAATATTGAAGTAATCTGTAATTACCTTTCTGAAGCAACCCCTGGAAAAAGACATGTCATGATGACTTGTAAGAGATTAACAAAATGTGGGGCATTAAGATTTCTGATTTTTCTTCCTGATTCTGAGTGTAGAACACACAGTCTTTATTTAAGTCCCTGGATTTAATAATTTCTCAGGGACAGTGTGGATGCAAGAGAGCCTATTCTGTTTATTAATGTTGAGAGCCCAGATCTGCCATGTGTGATCTTACACCTTTCAGTTAACTTTCTATTAAGTAGAAAATACAAATGCTTGACCTTTTGGCATAGTTAACTAGGAAGAGAGAAAAGTTACGTCTAAGAATATTTGTGATGCTTTGGCTGAAATGAGAAATGGAAAGAAATCACGTCAACCAGTATTTGATGTTGCACAGGGCTTGAACAGTGTTGTACCTTCATTCATGAGCACAGGAGAGCAGAGCTGCACTCTGTCATGTGCCCCTGGGGTTTTCAATCCACGTCCTCTGCCTCCTATGAGAGAGCACTGTTCTACTGCGTGATACGGTATTTTGGGGAGGGTTCTCAGTCTTTCACTTTGCTACTGTTTTGTTTCAACTAATTATGTTGTCCGTGGTCCAGAATGCAAATGGTAACTATGAGGCAAAGGGAGCTCTCTTGCAATAAGTGTCTGAGTTCTTTGTAATAAATGAAGCTGTTCCAGCAGGAGCCTTTGGGAAAACTTTCTTCAGCAGAGTACTTTATAACCTGGTGGCTTTGGCACTGAGCTGAGAACTGAATGCTTCCTTTGACTGATTTCTTTCAGGTCTCCTATGATTTAATGTGTGTTTCCTAATTACCACGTTGTCAATTCCTTGGAAGTGGGAATCCCTTGAACACTCAAGATGTAGCACTTCCATGTAAAAAAATGCTTGAATATTCACTGTAAATGAAGAGCAAGCGAGTGAAAATGGTCTAGTTTGGTAGATGCTGCTTATCCTTCAAATAGTATATTTATGTCTGCAATGGTTATTTATTTATACCAGAAGGACAGTGCGAACAGGATTGATATGTCCCTCTTTTCTAGCCACCCCAAGCAGGGGCATCTGGAAGAGGAGCGTAATGTGTTTCCCCCCTGTAACTGAAGCAGGGCTCTGTGGAGAGCTCTTACCCTTAAAGTGTTGGACAAAGGATGTGGGAAGGCAGAAAAACTGCTTCTGCAGATTTGTGGATCCAACCATGGAGCAGTTTTCTAGTGTAGTAGGGGAAATTATGCCCTTGAGATTTTTACCTGTGGGGGTGGGCAGCCAGGTATAATTGAGTTGTCTGCGTATCACTTTATTTCTGTCTTTCACCGTATGGCTGACATCTGGAGGCTCTTCTTCTATGCTATCCTCAGGGTCACCAGGCTGGTGGATTCTTACAGGCTTAGGCAAATCTAAAAATAGTTTTACAGTGGATAAAGAACAATATTTTGGTCCTTCAAAATTATTCTGCTCTTACTGAGATTTCTGTGAGGTCAGAGCCAATACAAGGACCGTGAAGCCAGTGCTTTGATTAGTGATGATGTTAACAGGAAACATTCATGAGCCGTATCTGGGACATGGCTTGAGCATACAAATAGACTTAACTCTACCACTGGGATCTTCTGAGTAGTGCTGATTAGCACACTCAGATTGTTTTTGACACTTGGCTGAGTCTATCCTAATGTGTATCGTCTCTGACAGGGATAATACAACATGTCCCAGTCTGACTTAAAGGTTGGTCGTCTTTTGTTTGGTAATAAACTGGTTCCTTGGTAATGGAATGGCACAATAACCTGATAGCTGTGTGTCACCTTATTTAAGGCAAACTTTTATATGCTTATTCAAAAAAAAAAAAAAAACCAAAACCCAAACAAAACCCAATCAAGCAACAATGGAACAGTCACTGAAAGTGACATAGATAAGCACATTATTTCTACAGTGAAAACTTCAAGGTGTGCTTGTTTTCTTGTCCTACCTAAATAAGAAAAAAGATTTCTGCTTCAGGCTCAAAATGCAGTAAACTGAAGCATGGTGCTAAGTTTTTCTGATTGTGCATGTACAGGTATTTCTTCTTAAAAGCAAGTAAAAAAATACACATTTTGCAACAGCATTAACATACAACATCACTTATTAATTAGAGTATTATTTGATAAACAAGGAAAAATAGCTATTGATTTTAGTATGTGCAACTCATTGCACATGATCTGTAACTCCATCTTGTATATTCCTGTCTTCTGAGATGCTCCATGAAACCATCTGCCAGGACAGGCATTGGAAACAAAAGCATCGTGTCATTCATGTTTGGTAAAGATTTGACATTTTGGAAACTCCTGTAAATTAGTGTCCTAGGAAGTTATGAGAAGACCATGTGTTTGGAAAGTCAGTTCTGACATCTAACATTCGCATGAGCAAGGTATTGTATTTTGCCTCTTAGAGAATACCATTTCTCAATACAGTACTGTAGGCATGAATATTGTGAACTATAAATACTTGTCAAATGCTAATTTTAACTTTCCTAAACTGCTGTATCACTTTCCCTATCATTAGAACTGTCTAAATGAAAACAAGAAGAAAAGATGTTCTGTTATCTATACTTTTTTCCTCAAACAAGTCTTTATTATGATTCCTGGCAATAGCTCTTCAATTTCTAAATCATATATTTAATAAAAAGTACATAAGCTTGGCTAAATTCCTTTAATAAGCCATTTATAAACTGCCACATAAAGCGTCCAGTTTCAGTTTTAGTCTAATGTTTCACATTTTGGTGCAGCAGAGGTTCAGAGATGCACACAACAGTTGCCTTATGTTAACCTTTTCTAAATGTTACTTGAGCGAAATCTCATATAGCAAAAAGAAATGCAGTCTTTCCTACCTTTTGGCCTCATAGGACTCACCTTTATCGATTGATGCAGTTGTGTCTTTTTACTCTATCTTAGTGTCACCCTTCATTTATTTCAGGCCTTTGAAGTTGCTCAGTATAATGCACCTTATATATATGGATGATGTATATGCAGACATCTGATGTGAGAAAAATGATTTGGGCTTGGTATTTTTTGTTTAGCTGTTACTGTTTCCGAGCCTCAATGACTTTGAGCAGGGGAGTTAGTTGGTGGATCCAGTGAGGGCTGACAACCCAGGAGAGGTGTTTGGTGCTGTGAAGCCAGAGGTGTTTACAGGCACGTCCAGGGCAGAAGAGCTCTGCCAGGACCGGGCTTCATAGGTGCTGGGTTTGGAGGTCTGGGCTGAGGATATCTCCCTTCGGTTAGTGTTGCAGGTTTTCCTGTACTGTGAAGGACTAGGCACTCCTATTTGGAAAAATTAATCTGACCTATTTTAGGTAACTATTTTAAGACAAAAAGAATTGTATCCTAGAGAAAGCTTATTTCTCTCTGTGAAGTATAAAGGGAGCCTCAGCTGGCTAGTATAGACGTAGATGTCTCCTATGTGGTGATCTGTATTGCGTCAGCTAGAGCCTACCCTAGATGTCTGTGGGAATTCTAATGTAAAAAGCTGTAGTAACAATGTGTTTCCATCACCTCTGGCTCTCAGTGGGATTTCAGCAGATGGTCCAAAGAACTCACTTCCCACCACCCCCACTTCACCTCTGTCGGTTACAAAAAATCCTTCTTTGGTCTTTTATGTCTAGCCATAAAACCTGGAAACCAGGTCAGCAAAGCCATATTGTGTGCTGGGAACTGGGGTGGTGGCAGCATTGTGGCCAGGAATGAAGACCAGGAAGCTCCTCTGTGCCACCTCTGTGGACACCTAGGCCACCCCTCACCCGAGCTGTCGAACGGCTTGCTGCTATCATGTGGCATGTGGCTGTGGTATGGGTATGCCTCCCCATTTATAACTTTTTCATAGATGGAATTTTGTGATGCTGGGGCTACGTACTCTGCTCTCTGGTCTTGCTTTTAACTTGTGTATAAGAGAAAATGGTGAGGATAACTATTCAAGCAGAATGCAATTTCTTTCAAAATCACAAGGACTGTGAAATCACATTACTATCACCAAGCCTTAATTTCAAAAACTGAAGGAAGGATAGTTTAGATAGTCTTGACATAATTTTTGAAATTACATGCACTTACATTTTCCTTTCAAAATTAATTTCAGAGATGGTAGCGAATTTTGAACTATATTACACATTAAAATTAAAAAAAAAATACTGTTTTTATGAAGATAAAGCATTTCAGTCAAAGCAGAATGGATTATTTCCAGAATTCTCTTTCATGAAGAAATGAAATGCTTAGGATTTTCTATTCCTAATAACATGAAAACCCCTTGCAAAATTCTTCACAAAAATCACCTGCTCCTCTTCTGCATCTCCCTGCGTATGAGTTCTCATGAATGATTTACTTGTGTGAAATTCTACACAGATACATATTGTTTAATTCCTATTGTAAAAGTATCATAAAATGCCTCTTTTCAGATTCTAAATGAAAATGGAGATCCATCAGAACAATTGGATTCTGGAAAAAATAGTGCATTTAAGTACACTTTGTTTAGGGCAACTTTAGTGCAAGGTTTGATGGTGTTTTGTTGTGTTTGAAGGAATCCAAATCTCTGGTGAATACTATAGCTCTTGGAGCAATTTACATCATTCTATATGTGACTTGTGCAGTCAGCCTCTAAAGAAATGTAGTTTTCCTTCTGCTGTTATTCTCAGGCACAACTTGCAATTTTCTTAGCTTTCACTGTAAAACGGTGATAAAACAATGCAGGGACCTGCTTAGATTCTGAAGGCAAGTGTCCAGGGGCTAAACTACAGCAGTCGCTCTATCACCCGATGACCCCTCCCCAGCCAGGAGGGAGGGCCAGGAAAAGAAGAGATCTGTGGGTTGAAATGAAAGTGGATTTAATGAAACAGCAAATCTAATATTAATACTCATGGCAATACAAAATTAAATAAGTCCAGTGGTCACAATAAGCAGGAAGGCAGTCCTTGGGAGCAGAGCAGTAAGTGAGCCCCTCCAGCAATGACAACCCTTGAGAGAAGCAGGAGAAGCCCCTGTCCTCAGCAAACTTCCCCCTTTATACTGAGCATGGTGTTTATGTCTGGGATACACCGGTGAGCCAGCTCAGATCAGCTGCTCTGGCTTTTGCCCCTTCCAGCTAGAGCTCCTAGCTGACTTGGAACTGCCAGCTGCCCGAGTACCATGGCTGGCCTATGGCTCTGTCCCAGCAAAACCAGGACAGTAAGGAATTAAAAAAAATATATTTGTTAAGTTCTGGATCATTTTTAGCTAGGCTAAAGAAGTAAACCAGGGTTTCTTTCAAAGTACGAGATGGTCAGACCACTTGACTCATTTGAGTAGTTTCACTGAAAGATTAAACATGTTTGGTTTGCATCACACAAAGTTTATTAATCATTTTGCATGGGCAGTCTTTTAAAATAAAAATATCTTTCATTTTCAGGTACCATCTATCCATTTCAGTTACCAACTGATACCATACTGTTAGAAGCATTTTCTTGTTTGACACAGAGACACAGTAAATAGTTTAACCATACTGAAAGAATCTGGAATAAAAAAAAGAAACGAAGCATTGTTCTCGAGTTGATTCATACACAGTTCTTCTGGTTATTCTCCAAATTTTCTGTGTCCGTCATAGTCAAAGTACTCTGTCCTGCTGTCCATTTCCTCCATCTGTGGCTCTTATCATCCTTTCCTGCTGTAGAGGTCTTCTTGCTTGCAGTTAGCATATGCATTATCTGGCCTCATGTCATTACTGCTCCAGAGCTCCTTTCTCCTGCACATGACCACTGACTCTTGAGTGTTCTGTGATTTCTTATCTGCCCACAGTAAGCGGGAGAGGCAGGGATCCAAGGGAGAGGAGTCATCAACAGGAGGCTGATGAAATGCTGTGAAGAGGAAGTAGGCGTTTCACAGGGTTTTTAAAAGAGAAGGAACAGGAAAAAGTGTGGCCCCAATATCTTATGAGCAATTTCCAAGCACAGGAATCCTTTAGGAGTGCATGGCTTGTTTCCATCTAACCACAAGAAACTCAAAGACTCAGATGTTGTGAACAGAGTGCTGTGTTTGAAGAGGTGGGGTTTGAAGGTGTAGGGAGAGTTGTTGATTCCGGAGGTATTTAGCAATGGGAGGAAAAGTGCATTTTTATTCATATTTTTCTTTGTAATTCGCTTCTTGTTGCTGAGTGGATCCAGTATTGTTACAGTGCTTTACCAAGTGTGTGTCATAAATTGCACACTGGAATTGAAATTTTTTCCAAAATCATGTTAAATGCACCATTTAAGGAAAATCGTGTGGTTTTTGTGACGTTTCGCACTTTTGTGATTAAAAGATGTCCAATTAAACATTTGTTGATTTTACTGTAAAGGCAGGGACATTGAACTGTATCCACCATTTTATTCCAATAATGTTCCAATTCCAAACCAACACTAATAGAAATAAGAATTATTCAGTACATAAGAAAGAAGATGAAGATCTGATGGCAGCTGGAATTGGTTTATAATATTTCTGTGATACTTACTAAATTATTAAAACCTTACTGATACAAGCAATCATATAGTTACTTGATTCTCACTTACACAAAGGGCTATTTATTGAATTCTGACAAGGTAAATGTACCTTAAAGAGAGAGGTCTGATCTTTAAGTCTGCATAGACAGAACCCACAGCCAGAAGAATGAACTTCAGTGTAAACTTCTCTCCACAAAACTTGAAAAACTGTATTAATAAAGTAACATATTTTACCTGTGAGATGGGTAGAATTGCACTGATAAGATACAGAAGTCGTAGGGTCATTTGTCTTAAGTTTGGTATGCTGGTAGCCACAGTCAAAGTGGTGCTATAATTCAGACATGCTTTTAAGCCGAGTAAAGCGCCAAGCCTTTATGCTTGGGACAAATATCTATTTATTAAGAGGTTGTACAGACAACTTTCTGTATGGGAAAACATGGGAGAAGCTGGCAGGAATATCAGAAGGCCTCCCTCTCTTTTGCAGCACAACCTACATACCAAACAGGAGAAAAAACTGGATGACTGAAAAGCAAAATAAGATGTAGGCATTGAAAGGGATACTTGCATGTAGATATTGGTGTATCGATGATAGTTTTAATACAGTAATCTTGGCAATGATGGGGATGGGGGTAGAAGTGTTAGTAGGCTGAGTGTGGTGTGCTTATAACAAGAACAACTAGTTCTTCATTCCTAATTGTTGTTGTTACTGCTGTCCGTCCTAAGTTGGTCAAAACCTACCAGCAGATTAATTTGCAAAATATGGTAATCTTGACTGCATTAGCCCAAACTTCCATGAACCTCTTACATTACCCATCAAGTGCTTCCTACATCAGGTTCACCAGTCTCCCTCAGAACTGCAATTTATCTTTTTGAAAGACAGGCAATTTTTGTTCAGAGTCTTCTGAGGGTGAAGAATTTACTGCATCTTTTGGAAAGTTGTACCAATAGCAATTTCACATGTTATTTTTGGTTAAACTTCGCTGATTTCATATTTCAGTTGTAATATATAATGCTGTCTCTGTTAGATTTAAGATCACGCTGTCATCTCTGTATACTGATCGTGGATCATACTCTTTTCACCACTTTCTGTTGCCTATGATAAACAGAGAAAATGCTTTTATTTTCTTGTTGCAAGGCAAAATTTCCGGAAGATACATCCTTCATTGCATTAGCTTTCTGGAGAGAGAACAGAAGAATATCACCATTCTCCATTCCCTTACCTGACTCCTACTTCACCCGCGTGCTGTAGAAGTGTGGTTCCCATAGCAATTGGCGCTGCTGTTCCTGCT
>NW_010397157.1:23010-28208 GCF_000710305.1 Buceros rhinoceros silvestris
TGCTGAGGTGCTGAGGTCCAAAGAAAAGAGGGATATGTATCTGGTATAAGAAAAGAGCCCTGTTTATTTTTAAATTGTATATGAAGTGCCTCTAGAAACTTTGACATTGAGTTGTCAGCAAATAGCACTTACTCTCTCTTCTTGGAATAATGCTGAGATACACGCTGGCTTCATAAAGTATAAGGAGTTTAAACTGTAATTGTTTCTGTCTGGATTTTCTTAATAGATAGAACCACAGCATGACCTTTTCTGCTTGAAAGAAATTTGAACTCCATCTCCCTGATATCAAAAAACTCAATAGCATGAGAAACTGATGATATTTTAAGATTTTGCAATGTTTCACATATCAGTGAAAGATTCTTAATCTTTATTTACAGAACATTGCAAATATAAATATGCAGTTCTCGTAATAGAAATGATGTGACATGTTGCATACTTTTGTATGCCGGTATGTGTAAGTATGTGTACCTGTATAGTACTATAGGAAGAGATTTGGGATTATGGCTAGTTCTGAATACAAAATCTAAATTACTGTTTTCTTGCTTTGACTTTTGTCTTTTCTGTATGAGGGCTCTTGTGCTTTACTGACAGATCTTTAAATCTCCGGAAGAGAACTACTAAGATTATCTGATTTGAAATGATGGCCTTTCTAAAGGTCCCATTACTTTTTATTTGAACAACCACATTCTAATACACTTGTAGGGCTCTCTGCCTCGATCGTTAGTGAGAATATTTTCATTCTTAGTTTTAGCTAAGTACCCTTAATTTAACCTTCTAAAGTTCCTAAATACTTCTCCATTCTTAAGACCTGATCCATAACCAGGATCTGTATGTATGGAAGGGGCCCGTCAAAGCTGAGCTGGACTAAGTGATGTGGATACAAAGATGATGTCTGATTCATGACACCTATTTTTAGATACATGTGTGTGAGCAGGTCAGCCTTTATAGTCAAGACATTTAGATGTCTGCTTTAGGATGAGATGAATCCTGTCCTAGAAGAGTCTGTTTCCTTAAAACTAACATAGAATATTTAGCATAGATGTCTAAGCTTGGTCAAATGAATGACATTATGTATCTGGACGTACAGATAGGGATTTGTTGTTTGTACTGCTCAGGTACTTGAAGATCACTCGGTTGTTGACCAGCTGCTTTGCAAAGTTGCGCATTTATGGTTTCCTACTCTTTCCTCTTCGTGATCTTCTTTTAATCCAGGAAATAACTGCAGTGTGGTAATGGAGTGCCTGGGTACCACCTCGGGTTTTACATGAGCGGCCATCACTTTAGTGTCTGAGAATTAAGTCCGCTAATGGAAATACATCTTCGCACCTGAGGGAGTGCTACCTCCCAGCATCTGTCTGTGTGTTACCTAATACATATTCTCCTCACCTCCACTGTAGATTTCATGTTTGTCTAATTTTCTGCTTCCAGTTATTCTTCTAGAACTGGGTTCAGATTTGTTTTGTAGCTGAGTACCTTCATTTTGCAGGATGCTTTTGCTAATTCATGATGTTTCAGCTTAGAAAATTTAATCTCTTTTGTTATTGTCTAAACATATTTCTAAACTAAGTTCCTTGCTATTATCTCGTCTTCTTTAGTATTCTCAGTAGCACCCAGTTTAATAGTATCAGCAAATTTCCAGAAGATTAACCAGCTGTTTATTCCTTCCATATAAAAATTAAAATGTTAAACAGCACGGTTCTGACACTGGTCCTTTGACAGTCTAGTCAAAATCACCTTTCCCAAATTTAGCAATTTGTTGTTTATCATCACTGTGGTACTTCAGTCACAGTTCAGACTATCCTGTCACACATATGTAATCATATGTAATTAATTTGGTGAGATAATATAAAATTATATGCTAAATTTCAACTATTCTAAGTGAGTTCAAGTTTAGTTTTCAGTTAAAATCCATACTCATTGGGCAGATGCATCAGGAAAGCAAATGCCTTAAAATCAAAGTGTATGCATAACAAATGAAATGGAAAATAGTGGGTACAATATAAACAGACATTAGGTACATCAATGATACATCTATATGTGAGCTGTACTTTACTCCGTCATAAATATGAATATGGGAGTAATAGAAGGGGTTCAGAGATGGGCAATGAGGCTGGTCAGAGGCTTGCAGATGCCTTAGTCAGAAAAGACACTTGCACAGCTGAGATCCAGTTGAATCCCCAAACTGCCAGATTTGAAAGAGGAGATCAATCCCAATTATCAGATTCCAGGAGACTTGCTCCATTGAGTTCACCTAAAAAAAAAAACCAAACCCCCAAACATTCTTTTTTTTTTTCTGTTGCTTTTACTTGCGTTGATTAAATATTCATTGGCTCAGACATCACAAGTAGAACCCTGTGACTGTAGTTTCTGGCTGCACTGGACTATCCTTAGAGATACACTTTGTATTGTCCAATGCATAATGCACAGGTGAGTCACACCCAGACAGTTCTGTCCTGTACCAGTTCATCTAACTTGTTTGAACTGATCTATCTATCTATCTATCTATCTATATCTCAGTTGCTGCTTCCATTATTATTTCATGTAAAGGTTGCCCTAGATTATCCTTTCCTTCTTTTGACTCAGGATTGCCCAAACTTGTCTCTTTTACAGCATGTTAGGAAATGTAATGTGGGAAATTCTGGGTCCTCAAATGAAGTTGCTGTCTTGAACACTACCCATAGCACACAAGAAAAAATCAAGTAGGAGAGAGCTCTGAGGTGAGTACTGGAAGTGGTGAGAAAGATGGTGTGGTGAATGGTCAGGATGCCACTCTGATGCTTTCATTTAAAAATAGACTTGCAGTTGCTTGTGTGGTTGCAGAGTAAAACTTGAAAATGTAATGGGAATGCATTCAGAAATAAAAAAGCAAACAAGCAATAAAAATTTATTTTGATTAGGTTCAGTTTCATGATATTTTGAAGTCTTACTCATGACTTCTGAATATCTGTAATGGATGGTACTAGAAAAATATGAAAGAAATTGATAATATGTAGCAGTCAAGCAAAGAGCATTGTGCCTGTCAGCCCTTTTGCAGTGAAACTTAAATTTCTGCCTTTCCTCTGCAGAGTAGGTGTTTTCTTTATATTATTCCATTTGACTTTGAAGAAATGTACCTTGTTAACAACTTCAGACTTACCTTAATGAATATCATTTATCTATCTGAAACTCTATTTTGGGTTTGTTCTTTATAATGGTAAGAGACTGAGCCCTTGTGGCAAAGAAGACAAACAGCCTGCTTGGCTGGCTGCATTAGGAAGAGTGTTGCCAACAGGTCGAGGGAGGTGATCCTTCTCCTCTATTCAGTACTGGTGAGGCCACACCTGGAGTGCCAGTTTTGGGCACCCTGATGCTAGAGAGATATGGACTTGATGGGGCAGTCCAGTCAAGAGCTGCAAGGATGATGAACATCTTTCATAGGTGGAGAGACTGGGAGAGCTGGAGTTATTCAGCCTGGAGAAGAGAAGGGTTAAAGGGAAATCTATCTCAGTGTTCAATGTTTATAAATGTCTGATGGGAGGGTGTAAAGAAGACACAGCTAGACTTTTCTCATTTGTGCCTGTTGAGAAGACAAGAGGCAGTGGGCATAAACTGAAAGACAGAAAATGCTGTCTAAATTTTTTTTTTAATGGTTTTTCTTGTTAACTACAAGAGTGGTTGAACAGTGGAACCGGCTGCCCAGAGATGCCGTGTAGTCTCCATCTGTGAACATACTCAAAACACAACTGAATGCAGTCCTGGACAACTTCATTTTTCTGTTCCTGCTTTGAGCATGAGGTTTGGACTAGGTGATCCCCATACGTTCCTTTCAACCTTGTCCATTCTGTGGTTCTGTGATTGTCTAGCAAGATGAGCTAAGTTGAGCCAGAGTGGGAAGCACTGAAGGAATTTCAGGAATATCTGTCTATCCGAAGTATTGGCAGACTGATAATTTACTTCTTTTTCCTTGGTGAAAACCACTGTATAAGAACTAAGTATGAGGTTACCTAGATACTCTATTTAAGAGGAAACATGAAAGATAATTGGAATTGCTAAAGATTGAATATTTCACTAATCTGTTGAAGAGTCAAAGTTATGAATGTTACCTCACTCCCTTCCCAGCTTAAAATTTGCAGTTTTTGTAATATAAAAGAGATTAAAAAAACCAACATCTAAACAAATGGTGAGACAAGGGAGAAAAGTGCGTAGTTAAATGAATACAAGAAGGGCATTACATTCTTATAATCCATATATAACTTGAACTCTGTAAGAACAGTAGAAATGAAAATGGATTGATGTTAGATATAAGCAAACCTGCATTTTGCTGGTATTTATGCCACAAATACTTTGCAAAAGCACAGTGAAGTAAATGAGTGAATTGTTCACTACACTTGCACTCTGTGTTGCAACAGCCATCTGGCAGATAAACAAGTTCTCTTAGTAACAGGTGGATGAAAAATCTCCCCAACAAAGCAAACAACCTGAGGAGCGTTCCGTGTTTCAGTAAGCTGTTAATTCCTCAGAGTTCCTTCCTACCAGAGAAGTTTAGTGACTTTTACAAGTCACTGAAGATCTTAACACAACTGGAACTAGCCAGCAGTTGGGTTCATCTGTTATATTAAACCCGACTCAAAGGTCAATCTATATGTAAGATTAACAGTGGTAGAATCACAGTTACTCATCATGAGGCTCCAAATGTTTTTAGGGAGGAATTTTTAAGGTACATCATGACAAAAAAACTGTGGAAAAATCTTTATTATTTGAAAACAAGGTATTTTATAGGAAAAAAAGAAGAACTTTTCTCAGTATTATGAAAAAGTCTGTAGTCTGGAAGTCAGGGTTTTAAATCTGAAAGAATGTAATTTCAGTATGAGATCGTTATTACATATTTATTGTTGCTGTCAATAATAGCAGTAACAGTGTTAGTTGTGGTATATTCTCACACAACATGTAGTCCTAGGGAGAAGCAGCTGTCAAATTCCCTGGAGTCATGAATCATTAGGTGAGTGCCGTTCAGTTCCTGTGCACAGGGGAGCCCAAAATACCAGCACATGTTGGTTTGCAAGCGGTGGCTTGGGTGAATACTCTTGTGGGCTTTCTCATAGGCCACAGAAGTCTACAGAGTTATATAGTGCTTTGCGTATGGCACTGGCAGTGACGTCATCTGGTATAATCCGAGGTAGGATCTGACACTCTTCTGTGGAGCACTGCAGGATTGTCGC